>NC_090814.1:100097266-100191266 GCF_000390325.3 Nicotiana tomentosiformis | reverse complement strand
TTCATATTTAGCAACTAACGCCCAATTAATCTAGTTTCCTCGTAATCATGGAATTTTATGTGCCTTATTCTCATGGGCAAAGTATTCCATTTTTCTTTTGAAAAATATACTTCTGAGTTTATCACATTCAAAAGTCAGTGCGATGCACTTATTTTCATCAGTTGGTCTTCCCCTCATCTTAGGTTTATCAAGATCAAAACGAATAGAAATTTCATATTTAATTAAGGATTGGTCAGATTTGGAGGTATTGCATAAGATGACAAGGGAATGGGGCTAGGCGGATTTTATGGACGACCCAGTATGAAAGCAACATCAATTCCTATACCGGAATCAGACACTATACATGTTGTCTAACCCCAACCAAAAATTACGACTTGAAGGAGTTAACATTGAACCGACTCGAGTGATGCTCTCTGATGCTACTAATTAAGCATGAGATATATCATCGAAACACTCTGATCATGATGTGATAGAAGAATGTAGGTGTCTCAGGTCCGAACTTGAGATTCCTCTAGTTTACATGTTGAAACAAGGTAATAACTGTGTGGATCACTTGGCAAAATTGTGAAGAATGCAAAATCAAAATTTTGTAATATTACCTCGTGTATCACCTTAATTCTATACATTAATTTGCTTCTTTAAGGACATGACTCACGTAGCATATGTTGGATACCAAAGCATGTAATGTGATGTGGAATAGAGGAAAAATGTGAAGCAGTAGCAATTGTAACTATTGAGAAGAATTTATCAACATTAAGATATTATTTTCTTAATGTTTGAAGATCATAACTATCTATCTTTATCTTCTCTGTTTAGTTTTCTTATCATTTTCTATACTCAATAACATTCTTTATTTATTTATTCTGGCCGGCGATACTATGAATTGTTTACACAAGTAAATATTTAATATTTTATGGTGAAAAAATAAATATTTAATATTTTATTAGAGTAGCATAATAAGTTTGTTAATCTTTTATTATATCATTATGTTAATTAGAAGTCAAATATAAGTGGACAAAAGTTAAATTAGATAGCAAATCAAAATCAGGTCTCTTTTATTTGTTAAATCAATCCAAAGACACTCATAAGATAGTATGGTATTGTCTTGGGTCAAGTCTGTACGATTTTTACTAAAGGCCGCACACCATTAAGAGTATCAATATACTTTATATATAGATTTTGTTGGATTATGGGTCATGGGTCGCTCCATGTGGACTGATCTGATCCGGTTATGAGAGATAAGTAAGAGAGATTAAGAGAAGTTACCACGCAATCACAAACTCCCACTAAAGTAAACGTGCAAAAAGGCGTGTTGAGTTATCTTCCTTTAACTGCTATTACTTTATCTATTTATGTTAAAGAGAAAACACAGAACTTCTCAAGCGTAGGAATTTTCTATCTGACTAATTATCTCTACATGAAAAACACACACAAGTTAGGACATTTAATTGGTGAAAGATTAGCTTTGTTTCCTAGTGATTCAAAGTAGATTTGGGAGCAATTTTCTTGGTAGCAATTACAACGATTTTTGCTGCGCGTAACAAGGTACACACAATTTGTTGTTCTTGCTCCCTAATTTAGATTAACATTGGCATCAGAGGGGTGATTGTGTGTTCTTTCAAGATGAATACACATTGATTCTGTATTTTTTCCTGAGTTTCTGTGTCGTTGGCTATACTTTCACTGTTATCTTTCGGATGAATTTGATATAAATAACAAGTTGGTGGCGTGAAAGAGAACCCACAAATAAATAACACATAATATCAATATCATGAAATAGAAGCCTAATTTTCTTGATCCATGCGCCTCTAGTATGTAAAAGTGAGACAATTGTGTGTTAATGCAATTTGGCCCATGAGAATAAATCACTGCTACAATATATTCTTTATCTATTATCTCAATGAATAATGATTATTGTGGTTTCTTTACTTGCAAAAACAAATACAATGAAATCTTTTATGTTTTGATAATTTACATGATATTCAGACTTGAAAAAGTGAATATTTCATATAATAGCGGAAACTATATAGTAATGATTATATCTATTAGGCAAAGTAAAAAGTTGAGAATCAATTAGACAAAAGGATTAAGACCTTAAGAATCGATAGAGGGCGTGAATATCTATCAAAAGAATTTGAAGAATTATGTAATGAAAAGGGTATCGCCATACATTTAACTATTCCTTACACACCTCAATAAAATGGTATAGTAGAAAGGAGGAATAGAATACTACTGGACATGATAAGGTCCATGATAAATTTACCTATTTCCTTTTGGGGAGATGCGTTATTGACTGCAACCTACATATTGAACAACGTGCCTTCTAAATCAGTTTTTTCACTCCTTATGAGCTATGGACTGGTCATAAACCAAACTTAAATGATTTACGACTTTGGGGTTGTGCTGCATATGTAAAAGATTCTTTTAGCAAGTTTGGTAAATTAGGTCCAAAAGGAAAGAAATGTATCTTTATAAGTGTCACGCCCCGAACCTAGGAGCGAGACAAGCACCCGGTGCCTCACCTAACCTGGCGTACCAAATTGCGACTAAGGGACTCTGAACACATAATGTCATACTTTGGCCATGGGGCCACCTTGCAAGACAATTTGCGAAGCAAAATATAAAACTGAATGGAAACTAGCGCTAACTAAACATCAATATAAAGCTAGGCTGAAAAGGCCGTCATAGCTACTACAGCTGACAAACCACCAAATTATACATACCAGGCCTACAAACCCAATATACTGCACTAACCAACAGGATATGTCTACAAGCCTCTACTGATAGATATATTGTGATCGGAACAGGGCCCCGACCTACCCATATTATATATATAAATACATACATAAGATGCACACAAAAACCTAGACCCGATAACTCCGAAGGTTGTGGAGCTTACCGATCAGGCTAAACTCTAGAAACACCTACTGAGGAGGTCTACTCGTCTGTCTATCTGAACCTGCATGCATGAAATGCAGCGTCCCCGGAAAAGGGACGTCAGTACGAAATAATGTACCGAGTATGTAAGGCAATAACATAACTGAAAATCGAAACTGAACTGATAATATAATAACTGGAAGTAACTGGGAGTCAAAGATGATCTGGAGATATACTTACCTGCTGATAGTGACTAAACTCCTTCAATATAGTAAGTAAAATAATTGTACGGCCTTATAAGGCTCGGTATATATAACTGCTCTGCCATAGTAGGCTCGTTCATAGGCGCTCGGCCATACTAGGCTATGTATCTCGACCATGCTGGGCTCGCTCATAGGTGCTCGGCCACAGTAGGCTCGGTATATAACTTTTCATCTGATCAGAGGTTGCCCAATAGGGGCTTGCCCATCGATTATAGCTCGATGGTAATGAAAATACTGTAATACTGTATATATAGGCTTGCTGCTCTCTTGACTGGAAGAAGACAATACTAAAATTGAATATAGAGTCTCGATAAGTAATAATATTGTAACTTATGAGACTAGAATAGTGTGAATAAATTCATGAATATGAACTTCTCTTTTGTCTCATTACTAACACATGTAGCTATGAGATCATGCCAAAATGAAGGAAGGCTTATCCTTAACATACCTTATCACAATCTTTCCAATCACCAAGTTGAACTCACCTCTTCGCACCTTAATCTACAAGAATGATAATAATACTATCGTTAAGTTATGAAAGTTACAACTATCGCACAACGAACGACAAACTTATTTTGTATTAAAACGGGCAGCATCTCCCCTATAATCCTTACTTCCTCCAAATTCAAGATAACACCAACAATACAAGAACAGAACAATGACAACATATATACATCATTTTCCAGCCCTATATCCACCATCAAATACTACAAAATAGCCCAACACACCCCAATCTCTTCATACACAAAATGACCACCGTAGTAGTGTCAAACGACCCGAAAATGTTATGACGAACGACCAGCCAACCACCCTACATTTATATGGTGTTTCTACACCCCCTTCCTCCTCCAAAATTCCACAAAATAGTAGTAAAACACGCAGCCCAACAGCAACACAAAACAGTCCACTACAAGTGAATAACTCGAACTCACGGCTTTCGATCACCGTCCCGTGAGTTCTCACAAGTATAGAACGACTTACCATGAATTTATAGAAGAAAAACTGGATGAAAGGGAGCAGTAAACTCACCTTATTTGTTGGATAACTCAGCTCCTATCTTGGTTCTTCAAACTCTAGGTTTTACCTCCAATTAGAACTTGAAAGGGAGAGAAAATCAATTAGGGTTTGTGGGAAATTTTTGGGAGGATTCTTTGCAGAGCTTATGTCTGGTTATTATGCTCTATTTTAAGTCTAATATATGAAGAAAATAGGCCTTTAAAAGGCCTCCTTGGACGACCCGAAATGGCCCATTTTTGGGCTTTCATTTAAGCAAGTAGGTGACACACCTACTTGTCACCTAGCAGCTTGCGCAGTATCGCAAAAATGCCCATATCTCATTACTCCGATGTCATATTGACAAACGGTTTAATGCATTGGAAACTAGACTCATAGATCTTTAATTTGATGGGTGTAACACCCCATAAATCTAAGTATATTGGGAGAAAATTACAGTTACATTTGACCTAAAGTTTCAGTAAAACTTATGAGTGTAACTTGTGATGACTTTCATCGACTTTTGTTCCACAACTCGCTTGACATTAAAACATAACACACGGATGTCATACGACTAATATAAATCATAACATAATCTCCTTATCATGTTAATCACCCTAGTCTCACCCCAAAGGTACATGTTATAACATTCCCAACTTGTCGACTTTCGACGAAACATTGTTTTATACAATTGCTTTAGCTTCTGAACTGTCCAACCCTCTTTGTACTTGTTGTTCATGATCTTCAATATTTTTAACCTCAGAGGTAACATGATTAAATTACTTTATATACTTTTAAAAATTATCTCATTTTTGGTCCTACATTAGTTTGCTTACGATGCATTTTTACGTACGAAAATATAGGGTGTAACATCATTCCCCCCTTGGGAACATTCATCCTCGAATGTTTACTCTTAGAGACTTTGGAAACTTTTGCCAGAGTATCCTTCGTACACTAGGTTAAAACCAACCTGTACGTAGCCAGAAAACATACTATGCATGCCACGCATGGCCAATGTTTATAAATAGCAACACTTTGCCTCACCAACCGTAAATCATAAATACTAAAAGTGAAAAATAAAAGCTTACCTGATGACCTGCTAGCCTGAATAGAGCTGTGTTGTAGCATCCCATCTCGAGCCATATCTTCAGTTTGAAATAGGTGGGGGTATTTAGACTTCATTTCTTCCTCCGATTCCCACGTCATCTCTTCTACATTCTTGCTCCTCCATAAAACCTTTACGGAAGCTACCTCCTTATTTCGTAGATTGCGGATTTGTCGGTCTAGGATGGCAACTGGAATTTCCTCGTATGACAAGTCCTCTGTAATCTGTACATCATCCGTGGGCACCACTCGGGTAGGATCGCCAATGCACTTCCGTAGCATAGATACGTGAAAAACCGGATGGACAGACTCCAATTCTGAGGGCAACTCTAACTCATAAGCTACTTGGCCCACTCTCCGAATGATCCTATAAGGCCCAATATACCGTGGGCTAAGCTTGCCTTTCTTGCCAAACCTCATCACGCCCTTCATAGGTGATACCTTTAAGAATACCCAGTCGTTAATCCTGAACTCTAAGTCTCGTTGCCGCACGTCAGAATATGACTTCTGACGACTCTGAGCTGTCAACAGTCGCTCCCGGATAAGCTTTACTTTCTCTATGGCCTGTTGAACCAGGTCTGGCCCATATAACCCAGATTCCCCAACATCAAACCACCCTATAGGAGATCTGCACTTACGCCCATACAAAGCCTCGTACGGAGCCATCTGAATACTGGAGTGGTAACTGTTATTATATGCAAACTCGACAAGAGGTAGATGTTCATCCCAACTTCTTTTAAAATCCAACACACATACTCGTAACATATCCTCGAGCGTTTGAATTGTGCGCTCGGTTTGTCCATCAGTCTGTGGATGAAAAGCTGTGCTGAGATTCACCTGAGTCCCTAGACCTCTCTGAAATGACCTCCAAAAATGTGCTGTAAACTGAGCCCCACGGTCAGATATAATAGAAACTGGTACTCCGTGTAGCTGCACTATCTCCTTAATATATAACTTTGCATAATCTTCTGTTGTATATGTAGATCTGACCGGTAGGAAGTGAGCTGATTTCGTGAGCCTATCGACTATCACCCATATGGAATCGAACTTACGATTAGAACGAGGTAAACCCGTGATAAAGTCCATGTTTATCGCCTCCCATTTCCATGTCGGGATCTCTATAGTCTGCATTAGCCCTCCAGGCTTCTGGTGCTCTACCTTCACTTGCTGGCAACTAGTACATTGGGCGACAAACTCAGCAATGTTCTTCTTCATATCATTCCACCAGTACACATCCTTAATGTCATGATACATCTTCGTCGACCCAGGATGGATGGAATACCATGAATAATGTGCCTCTGACATAATCCTGTCTCGTAGCCCTGCTACATCTGGAACACACAAACGACCCCTATATCTGAGAACCCCATCTCCCTTTAGCTCTAACAGTGGCTTCTTCTGCTGCGGAACTCGCTCTCTCAGCTCGACCAACTCTGGGTCCTCGTACTGCCTTTCCTTGACTTCCGCTATGAGGGATGATTTTGTAGTGTTTTGGAGTACAACTCCACCATCCTCAGAATCTACTAACCGAACCCCCAACGAAGACAATTGATGAATCTCTCTAGCTAATTGTCTTTTCTCGGGATCTACATGTGCTAAGCTACCCATAGATCGGCGACTTAATGCATCTGCTACAACATTAGCTTTCCCTGGATGGTAGAGAATGTTAACATCGTAATCTTTTAATAACTCAAGCCATCGCCTCTGTCGCAAATTCAACTCTTTCTGCTTGAAGATATATTGTAGGCTTTTATGATCAGTAAATACATCAACATGAACACCATATAAATAATGCCGCCATATCTTAAGTGCATGGACAACCGCAACTAACTCGAGGTCGTGGGTCGGATAATTCCTCTCGTGCTTCCTCAACTGCCTTGAAGCATACGCAATTACCTTCCCATGTTGCATCAGGACACATCCTAACCCGACACCTGATGCATCACAATACACGGCATAACCCTCTAGACCCTCTGGAAGTGTTAGAACTGGAGCTGAGGTCAACCTGTTCTTAAGCTCTTGGAAACTCCGCTCACAAGCCTCTGTCCATTGAAACTTAGTTTCTTTCTGTGTCAACTTCGTCAATGGTGCCGAAAGGGAAGAAAAACCCTCTACGAACCTCCGATAGTATCCTGCTAAGCCTAGAAAGCTACGAACCTCTGTCGGAGTGGTAGGTCTAGGCCAAGATTTCACGGCCTCAATCTTCTGAGTGTCCACCTTTATCCCTTCATCTGATACAATATGCCCCAAGAATGCTACAGACTTCAACCAGAACTCACATTTAGAAAACTTAGCATACAACTTACGATCACGGAGGGTTTGGAGTACCGCTCGCAGGTGGTCCGCATGCTCATCCTCTGAACGGGAATAAACCAGAATATCATCAATAAATACTATCACGAACAGATCTAAAAATGGCCGGAATAGGCTATTCATCAAGTCCATAAATACAGCGGGTGCATTAGTCAACCCGAAGGACATGACAAGGAACTCGAAGTGGCCATATCGGGTCCTGAAGGCTGTCTTCGGAATATCTTTTTCCCGAACTCTGACCTGGTGGTACCCCGACCTCAAATCTATCTTTGAAAAGCATCTAGCCCCCTGCAACTGATCAAACAAGTCATCGATCCTTGGAAGTGGATACTTATTCTTAATAGTTACCTTGTTCAGCTGCCTATAATCGATACACATCCTCAGCGAGCCGTCTTTCTTCCGCACAAATAGTACTGGTGCACCCCAAGGTGAGGTACTGGGCCTGATGTAACCTTTCTCCAACAAATCTTTTAACTGCTCCTTCAACTCCTTCAATTCGCCAGGTGCCATTCTATACGGAGGGACGGATATTGGTTGAGTTCCTGGAAGCAAATCGATGCTAAAATCAATCTCTCGCTCTGGAGGAATACCTGGAAGCTCATCTGGAAACACATCTGCATACTCTTTGACTACGGGAATAGACTGAAGTGTAGGTATCTCAGCATCTGCATCTCTAACTCGCACAATATGATAAATGCACCCTTTTGCGATCATTTTCCTCGCCTTCAGATAGGAAATAAACCTACCTCTGGGTGTTGGTGTATTACCTACCCATTCAAGGACTGGCTCACCCGGAAATTGAAATCTGGCTGCCTTTGCTCGGCAATCAACTGTGGCATAGCAAGCTGCCAACCAGTCCATGCCCATGATAGCATCAAAATCCATCATCTCTAGCTCAACTAGGTCAGCTGAGGTCTGACGACTACAAATTGTCACCGTACAACCTCGGTAAACCCGTCTAGCAATAATTGATTCTCCGACCGGTGTAGATACCGCAAAAGGATCACTTAGTATTTCAGGCACTATACCAAACTTCCTCGCAACAAATGGGGTAATATACGATAAAGTAGATCCTGGGTCTATCAAAGCATAAGCATCGTGAGAGCAAATGGTTAATATACCTGTCACAACGTCTGGTGAAGACTCCTGGTCCTGTCGACCTGCTAAAGCATAGATACGGTTCTGATTACCACTTGAACTGGAACCTCTACCTCTGCCCTGACCTCTACCAGTCGAAGACTGAGACTCGCGCCCTGAAGGATGCACGGACATAGATGATCCTGTTGCTGAACTCGCTGGTTGTGCCATTCCCCCGAATCTCTATTTGGGCAATCCCGCATCATATGCCCTGGACGCCCACATGTATAACAAGCATCAGAACCTGCTCGGTATTGGCCCAAGTGTCCTCTACCATAGATGTCACACCATGGAGGAAATGACCATGTCTGCGCAGATCCTCACTGTCACTGCAAACCCGACGCCTGTGAGCTCTCACCTGGTCCTGACTGAGTATAGCAGTCATACCTGTAACCCTGTAACTGAGGTGGCGGAGGCCTAGGTGGCCGTCCGAAGTACTGGGTCCTATAACTACCCTGATATTTCTCCTGAGACCTGGGAAATCTCATCCTCTTACGTTGCCCTTGCTCAGCCCTCTCTGTACCCTGCTGCCGATGCCTACCCCTTTCTATATTCTGGGCGAATGCCTGAATCCGGGAGATATCCATACTATCCTGCAATGCAGTGGTGGCACATGCCTCGGTTAACTCTGGGGCTAACCCTGCTATAAACCTGTGAATCCTGTCCCGCATAGTAGCAACTATGGATGGTGCATATCTGGCCAATGAGTCAAAACAGAGACTATACTCTCGAACACTCATATTACCCTGCTTGAGGGCTAGAAACTGATCGACTCGAGCCTGTCGGATCTCCCGTGGTAAGTACTGGTCAAGGAAGGCATCTGAAAAATTCTCCCAAATAGCTGGAGGTGCATCACGTCCCCTGGACCTCTCCCATCCCTCGTACCAAAGGATGGCTATATCTCGGAGTCGAAAAGCTGCTAGCTCAACTGCCTCTTTCTCTGTGGCATGCATAACACGAAAGATCCTGTGAAGCTGATCTATGAATCCTGCGGGTCCTCCCTCTGATCTGTCCCCGACCTGCTCGAGGCCTAAAATCATACCTAACAACGTCGAAATGATGAATCGCACCACAATTCCAACCTGAAGAACTTTGCGGGTCCTCCCTCTGATCTGTCCCCGTGAACTCTGGGGGACTCAAAGCAATAAACTCTCGGACCCTTGAACTCCCAGACCCCTCAGAAGTTCCTGCACTAGCTGATGCCCTAGCCTGTTGCTGGGTAGCTACCAACTGTGTCAACAAATGCACCGCACTCCTCAAGTCCTGATCTGATGGAAGTGGAGGGGGAACTGGATGTGCGGTTTCCCTAGGAATCTCCGTAGTTGGTGGAGGAGCCGGTAATGGCTGAGTAGGGGTCTCGCCTTGAGCCTCAGACTGGGCCCCATCTACTGGGGGTACCCTGCTGGTCCCCTCACCTACTGCTGTATCTCTCCTCTGGCTAGCCGTAGTCTTCCTAGTCACCGTCATCTGTGCATGCAAACACCAATACATAAGTTCAATTCAAATTTCCTATAACTCAGTTCTATAGCACGATTTAGATTTCAAAGAAGGGTAACCAACTCCTAAATGCCCTATAGTTCCCTGCTTATATAATATGGTGCACAACACATCTATAAACAAGACCCTACTAGACACGGCTTGTAGACTTCCTAGGACAGACCTGCTCTGATACCAAGTTTGTCACGCCCCGAACCTAGGAGCGAGACAAGCACCCGGTGCCTCACCTAACCTGGCGTACCAAATTGCGACTAAGGGACTCTGAACACATAATGTCATACTTTGGCCATGGGGCCACCTTGCAAGATAATTTGCGAAGAAAAATATAAAACTGAATGGAAACTAGTGCTAACTAAACATCAATATAAAGCTAGGCTGAAAAGGCCGTCATAGCTACTACAGCTGACAAACCACCAAATTATACATACCAGGCCTACAAACCCAACATACTGCACTAACCAACAGGATATGTCTACAAGCCTCTACTAATAGATATATTATGATTGGAACAGGGCCCCGACCTACCCATATTATATATATAAATACATACATAAGATGCACACAAAAACCTAGACCCGATAACTCCGAAGGTTGTGGAGCTTACCGATCAGGCTAAACTCTGGAAACACCTACTGAGGAGGTCTACTCGTCTGTCTATCTGAACCTGCATGCATGAAATGCAGCGTCCCCGGAAAAGGGACGTCAGTACGAAATAATGTACCGAGTATGTAAGGCAATAACATAACTGAAAATCGAAACTGAACTGATAATATAATAACTGGAAGTAACTGGGAGTCAAAGATGATCTGGAGATATACTTACCTGCTGATAGTGACTAAACTCCTTCAATATAGTAAGTAAAATAATTGTACGGCCTTATAAGGCTCGGTATATATAACTGCTCTGCCATAGTAGGCTCGCTCATAGGCGCTCGGCCATACTAGGCTATGTATCTCGACCATGCTGGGCTCGCTCATAGGCGCTCGGCCACAGTAGGCTCGGTATATAACTTTCCATCTGATCAGAGGTTGCCCAATAGGGGCCTGCCCATCGATTATAGCTCGATGGTAATGAAAATACTGTAATACTGTATATATAGGCTTGCTGCTCTCTTGACTGGAAGAAGACAATACTAAAATTGAATATAGAGTCTCGATAAGGAATAATATTGTAACTTATGAGACTAGAATAGTGTGAATAAATTCATGAATATGAACTTCTCTTTTTGTCTCATTACTAACACATGTAGCTACGAGATCATGCCAAAATGAAGGAAGGCTTAGCCTTAACATACCTTATCACAATCTTTCCAATCACCAAGTTGAACTCACCTCTTTGCACCTTAATCTACAAGAATGATAATAATACTATCGTTAAGTTACGAAAGGTACAACTATCGCACAACGAACGACAAACTTATTTTGTATTAAAACGGGCAGCATCTCCCCTATAATCCTTACTTCCTCCAAATTCAAGATAACACCAACAATACAAGAACAGAACAATGACAACATAAACACATCATTTTCCAGCCCTATATACACCATCAAATACTACAAAATAGCCCAACACACCCCAATCTCTTCATACACAAAACGACCACCGTAGTAGTGTCAAACGACCCGAAAATGTTATGACGAACGACCAGCCAACCACCCTACATTTATATGGTGTTTCTACACCCCCTTCCTCCTCCAAAACTCCACAAAATAGTAGTAAAACACGCAGCCCAACAGCAACACAAAATAGTCCGCTACAAGTGAATAACTCGAACTCACGGCTTCCGATCACCGTCCCGTGAGTTCTCACAAGTATAGAACGACTTACCATGAATTTATAGAAGAAAAACTGGATGAAAGGGAGCAGTAAACTCACCTTATTTGTTGGATAACTCAGCTCCTATCTTGGTTCTTCAAACTCTAGGTTTTACCTCCAATTAGAACTTGAAAGGGAGAGAAAATCAATTAGGGTTTGTGGAAAATTTTTGGGAGGATTCTTTGCAGAGCTTATATCTGGTTATTATGCTCTATTTTAAGTCTAATATATGAAAAAAATAGTCCTTTAAAAGGCCTCCTTGGACGACCCGAAATGGCCCATTTTTGGGCTTTCATTTAAGCAAGTAGGTGACACACCTACTTGTCACCTAGCAGCTTGCGCAGTATCGCAAAAATACCCATATCTCATTACTCCGATGTCATATTGACAAACGGTTTAATGCATTGGAAAATAGACTCATAGATCTTTAATTGGATAGGTGGAACACCCCATAACTCTAAGTATATTGGGAGAAAATTGCAGTTACATTTGACCCAAAGTTTCAGTAAAACTTATGAGTGTAACTTGTGATGACTTTCATCGACTTTTGTTCCACAACTCCCTTGACATTAAAACATAACACACGGATGTCATACGACTAATATAAATCATAACATAATCTCCTTATCATGTTAATCACCCTAGTCTTACCCCAAAGGTACATGTTATAACATTCCCAACTTGTCGACTTTCGACGAAACATTGTTTTATATAATTGCTTTAGCTTCTGAACTGTCCAACCCTCTTTGTACTTGTTGTTCATGATCTTCAATATTTGTAACCTCAGAGGTAATATGATTAAATTACTTTATATACTTTTAAAAATTATCTCATTTTTGGTCCTACATTAGTTTGCTTACGATGCATTTTTACGTACGAAAATATAGGGTGTAACAATAAGATATTCAGAACACTCCAAAGGGTATGTGTTCATTAGTGAATTAGATGATGGAAGTGTTATTGAGATTGAATCACGAGATATCATATTTCTAAAAAATAATTTTCCAAAGAAGCGCGAGGTAAAGAATGGAGAGCCTCTTTATGAAATGTTGAATTCAGATAGTCATCAAGTGTCTTCTCACACAGTTAATAATCAACTTGATCAAGATCTTATTCTTGACCCGAGTGGGAGTGGGAACTCTCAATCCCAAAATTCTTCTAACGAACCTGAATTTCAACTACAAAAGAGTACCAAGAAAAATATACCCAAACGTACTTATGAGATTGAAGATTCCGTTTTCTTGGTATTTCCTACAGAAATGGATGAGCCAAAGTCTTTGATTGAGGCTTTATCGAGCCCTGGAAAATATGAGTGAATGAAAGCAATGAAAAAAGAATTAGATTTCATGAAAACAAATAAAGTGTGGGATCTAGTTGACCTTCCGCCTGGGCGTAGAGCCATTGGAAACAAATAGGTTCTCAAAGTTAAACACAAAGCGGATGGGTCAATAGAAAGATACAAAGTGCGATTGGTGGCAAAAGGCTTTACTCAAGAATTTGGAATAGATTATGAGGAAACATTTTCACCAGTTGTGAAATTTACCTCAACTCGCTTACTTTTAGCTATTGTTGCACGTTTGGATTTGGAATTACATCAAATGGACGTGAAGACAACTTTTCTCAATGGAGAACTAAACGAATAAATTTACATGGAACAACATGTAGGCTTCATCGTTAAAGGCCAATAAAAGAAGGTCTGTAAATTGAAAAGATCTATTTATGGCCTGAAGCAATCTTCAAGGCAATGGTATTTGAGATTTCACAAGCATGTGATCTCGTATGATTTCACCATGATCAATGAAGTCATTGCATTTATGTGAAGAAGTCCAATGGGATGTTTGTAATTCTTTCTCTTTATGTGGACGATATTTTATTGGCCAGAAACAATTTGGAGTATTTGAAAACTATCAAGTCATGACTTTCAAAGTCATTTGACATGAAAGATATGAGTGAGGCAGACTATATCCTTGGAGTTAAGATCCGAAGAGATCATTCCAACAAGTTATTGAGTCTATCTTAAGAAACTTATATAAACAAAATTTTGGAGAATTTTCGCATGAATAGTTGCAAATCCATGGATACTCCTATAGCGAGAGGTGAAACATTAAGCCTTGAAATGTGTCCCAAGACTGAAAATGAAAAGAAAGACATGTCTCGAGTTCCGTATTCAAGTGATGTCGGGAGCTTGATGTACGCTATGATGTGTACTCGTCCGGACATTTGTTATGTTGTAGGTCTGGTTAGCAGGTATCAATCTAATCCTGGAAGAGAACATTAGAAAGTTGTGAAGAGAATTTTTAGATACCTGAAAGAAAATGCTGATTATTCACTATGTTATAGTGGAAATAATTTATACTTGAGAGGATATACAAATGTTGATTGGGCTGGTGATCAGAATGATAGAAAATCAACATCCGCTTATGTTTTCTTACTTAATGGTGGTGTTATTTCATGAAAAAGTAAGAAACAAACATGTACAACTCTTTCGACGATGGAAGTTGAGTTCCTGGCTAGTGCATCTGCAGTACAAGAAGTTGTTTGGTTGAAGAGATTCTTTGAGCATTTGGATATTACAAAGGACTCTTAGGGTCCCATGACTCTATATTGTGATAGTCAAGCGGCTATTGCATACACAAAAGATCCTAAGTATCACAGCAAGACCAAACACATTGACATCAAGTATAACTCTGTGAGAGACATGGTAGCAAGCAGAGAGATAAATTTACAGTACATTCCTACGCGAAATATGATAATTGATCCTTTTACAAGGCGATAACTAGATACCTATTTGAGAAACATGTTATGACTCTAGGTTTGCGAAGAATATGACCATGATTATGTATTGTAAAATAACTTGATTATTTTAATATGCTCATCAATATTTTACTGTTGATTTTATGTTCATATCTTGTATGCATGTGATGATATTTTGTTGGCAAAGTGTGTCGAACAGGTCGGAAGATTGACTCTCTCACACGAGTAATTGCCTCTTACGTTGAGAATCATGAAGAGATGAGACCTTATAGAACCTTGAATAGTGTGAGGTCATATTTCACTTGTAAAGGTCGGTCCTGATAACTAGTTAGAGTTACGAATTCCACCATTCAATTATGCCTTATTTTGTAAGCCAGATGCGAGTTTCTCTAAGAAGATAGATTGAAGATTATTGAAGTGAGAAATTCGGGTTAATACATTTGTAGGTGTCTAGACCAAGATCTGTACGGTGTTGAATGAGTAAAACAATTAGACACATGCACTGATATATGGTGAGAATACCGTAACATGTGTTTCATACCATGTGTGCTGTCAACCAATGTGATATGAAAGAATTGATCCATACTTCTTTATTGTGTGAGATCCCCAAAAGTTATATTAACTTTTATTGGAATACCTTTTGACCTTTTACTGTTTCTTGAAGTGCCGATCGATGTTGCTACTTTAGCATGTCACTAATAGCCATGAGTGATTCGGCAATGTAGTGCATGTTTAAGAAAGCAGTTGATCTGAGATGGATAGTTTCGAGTAGAAAGGGAAGACAACTAAAATAAATAATATAACTTGTATTCATAGGTCGACCATTGCACTTACCATAGTGTAACAAGGGAAATTATGGATAAAGTTATACATTAACTCGAGTTCACCTCTTTTCGAGGATGAGGATCGGATAACAAGCTATAGGAGTAGCGAATGATGTCTAGGGTATTGCGAGTAATAAGATCCTCATGCTAGTAGTTAATCCTTTCCGTATGTGATTGGATTTTTACATAAAGCTTTAGTACAACCTTTAATTGGTTTTGGAATGTTATAACTCTTTGTGCTCGTAGGTCGCACCAACTATTTACCAGTATGAATTGTGTATCAAACATCGATCTAGCCCACTATGAACGAAGTGGGAGATGTTAGATTATGGGTCGTGGGTCGCTCCATGGGGCTGACCCGACCCAGTTAGGAGAGATAAGTAAGAGAGATTAAGAGAAGTTACCACACAATCACAAACTCCCACTAAAGTAAACGTGCAAAAGGGAGTGGTGAGTTATCTTCCTTAACTGCTATTACTCTGCCTATTTATGTTAAAGAGAAAACTTAGAACTTCTCAAGCGTAGGAATTTTCTCTCTGACAAATCATCTCTACACGAAAAAACACACACAAGTTAGGACATTTAATTGGTGAAAGATTAACTATATTTCCTAGTGATTCAAAGTAGATTTGGGACCAATTTTCTTGGTAGCAACTACAACGACTTCCGTTGCGCGTAACAAGGTACACACAATTTGTTGTTCTTTCTCCATAATTTAGATTAACAGATTCTTTTTTATCAACTTTTAATGTGTACTTTGTTTGACACTAACACTCTTTGGAATACATGTCCCCACCTTTACAGGGTCATACTATACCTGTTAATCGGGCTGGTCTGACCCGTTTACAACCCGGTTCAGCCCGTGGGGGGCGGGCTGGGACGGATTGGGCGGGGAGCGGGTTTCAAATGAATATTTTTTTGATACCGGTGTATCGGAATCCGCTAAGTCCGTTAACCCGTTAACGGATTTTTAACGGGTTACAACCCATTTTTTAACATTTTTTTTGGACCGTTGCCAACGGTCAAATTCAAATATTGTAAATTATCCTACTATTACAAATGGTTTAGTTCATATTGCTGAAATTTCTCTTTTACTACATAATTTGAAGAAGAAAAAAGGATATACTTTTGTTGTTGAATCTATGCTAGATAAGTTTATAAAATATTTCTACCCAATTCCCCCTATTTACCTAATTGATGCTATTTTAAACCCTTCTATCAAAATGATCACTTGTCGCCAATATATCACTGCTTTATATTCTTATATGGATATTGGACCAACTGAAACTCCTGATATTGACACTTATATTTCTGATCTACACAAACATTTAGAAATATTATATAATTATTTTGCTAACATTGTTGATGCTTCTTCTACTATAGATGCAAATATTCCTTCAAGTTCAGTTTCAACATCTGGGACCAGTGCTTTGGATGATAATGATGGTGTTGAAGATTATTTGATTTGGTCTACACTAGGGGAGCATCAACAAACCAGTAGCAGGAATATTGATGAACTTCAATTCTACTTGCAAAAGTCAGCAGATCCCCGCACAAAGGAATTTCTATCACTGGGTTGGTGGAGGAGCAACTCAAATCAATTTCTTGTTCTTTCGGCCATGGATCGTGACGTGCTAAATGTGCCGATTTCAACAGTCGCATAAAAAAAGAACCTTACATATTGGTTTATGGTTCTGATTCAACCAATGCCGGAAACCAAGAACTTCATGTTGACACGGATGAACTTACAAAAATGATGCAAAGCAGGTGATGTACTATTTTTTTTTTATAATTGTTGTAAACTTTTAATTTGCAAGTTCAAAAATAACAAAATCAAAAAAGAACTTGCAACTTAATTTGAAGTATTATATATTATTCAATAAAAATATCAAATGAAAGTCTTCGGAGCTTGATCCTTACATATTGCCTATTGGTCTTATTAAATAATTTTTTGTAGCCACTTACTTTCAAATTTCAATTTTAAAATTGTAAAATTCAAATTTAAAATTTAAAACTTTAAACTTCAAAGTTTAATTCTAAGCCTTAAAAGTTTGCAAACACTTAAGTATCAATAACATTGAATAAGAAAAATAAAACTTACTTAAAAAAAAAATTGCACGGCCCGGTCCAGCCCGCTAAGCCCGAACCCGGACGGACAAAAAAAAACCAAAAAATGTACAGCCCGCTAACTCAGCCCACAACATTAAACGGACGGGCTGATTTTTTTTGTGTCCAGCCCGTCCCAACCAGCCCGTTAAACACCCATAGGTCATACCGTCACAAATTCTTACTTACGGGGTTATTTTTCTCCAAGCTATAATTTTGTGCTTGTGGTGAGAGGTGAGTTCATGTATGAAAAACCTTCTTTCGTATTATAATAGAACACCTTACTACTCATAGCATTGATTCGTAATGAAATTCGCCTAGATTTATGTGTTAAATTAGTAATTTCCTCATGCTTTTTGGTATATGCAATTCTTTTTTAAAAGCTACTAGTAAAAAGTGGAAGCCGCTGGTTGCCCGCTTAAAATGACCAAGTTTGCGTTTATCAACTTTGAAGTACAGTATGCTTGTTCCCTCGTCATTGCCTCCAAAACTTTCAGAAACAACCCTACTTTACTTTCCCTTCAAAACCACCACCTTCTTCGCTTCCATCTCTTCTTCAACATTACTCCTCAGAGCATCAGTTCCTTCCTCTTTCGTTTACCTTCTCAGACAATGCAAGTCTTGTATCAAAGCCAAACTCGTTGTTACGGGCGCCTTTTCACCTTCAGCAGACCCTACAACATGGTCATCCCAGGTAGTGTTCTGGTGGAACAACCTTATCAAACGCAGCGTTATTATCCGACATCACGTAACTGCCCTTGCCCTCTTCCGGGAAATGTTAAGACTTAATTGGAACCCTGATGGTTATACATACCCTTATGTCCTCAAAGCATGCGGCGAGCTTCAGTCCCTCCTTTGCGGTGAATCCGTACATGCCCTTATTTTAATATCTGGGTTAGACTCCAATGTGTTTGTATGCAATGGTCTAATTGCTATGTATGGGAAATGTGGGATGTTGGGTCATGCACGCCAGGAGTTTGATGAAACGGTTGTGAGAGGAATTGCTGATGTTATTTCTTGGAATTCGATGGCGGCAGCTTATGTACAGAAGGATGAGGATAGGAAAGTTTTGGACTTGTTTGATTCGATGGTTTCGTCTAATAATTTTGAGCTGCGTCCTGACGCTGTTAGTTTAGTTAATGTGCTTCCAGCTTGTGCTTCTTTGGGGGTGTGGAAACGAGGAAAACAACTTCACGGTTATGCGATTCGGAGATGTTTGTATGAGGATGTTTTTGTAGGGAATGCGATTGTGGATATGTACGCGAAGTGCAAGCGTTTGGATGATGCTAACAAGGTTTTCGAGCGAATGGAGGTGAAAGATGTGGTTTCTTGGAACGCATTGGTAACTGGGTACTCTCAGATAGGACAATTTGATGAGGCTTTGGGGTTGTTTAAGAGAATGAGAGAGGAAGAGATTGAATTGAATGTTGTAACATGGAGTGCTGTGATTGCAGGGTATGCACAGAGGGATTTAGGCTATGAGGCTCTTGATGTATTTAAGGAGATGATGCTTTCTGGGGCAGAGCCAAATGTTATCACTCTTGTTTCTGTGCTTTCAGGTTGTGCTGCTATTGGGGCACTGCTTCAAGGGAAGGAAACTCATTGCTATGCCATTAAGAGAATGTTGAGTTTGGAAGGAAGGAATCCTGAGGAGGATCTCATGGTGATTAATGCTCTGATTGACATGTATGCAAAGTGCAAGGAGATGAAAATTGCTCAGACCATGTTTGATAGTATTGACAGGAGAGATAGGAATGTTGTTACGTGGACAGTCATGATTGGTGGATATGCTCAACATGGGGATGCCAATGATGCTTTAGAACTTTTTTTGGCCATGCTGAAGGATGAGTATTTTGTAATCCCAAATGCATATACCATATCTTGTGCTCTGGTAGCTTGCGCTCGTCTGTCTAGTCTTAGGATTGGTAGACAAATTCATGCATATGTGCTACGACAAGGATATGAACCTACAATGGTTTTTGTGGCTAACTGTCTTATTGACATGTATGCCAAATCTGGAGATGCTGATGCAGCTCGAGCTGTGTTTGATAACATGAGCCAGAGGAATACGGTCTCATGGACATCCTTGATGACTGGCTATGGGATGCATGGTCGTGGAGCGGAGGCTCTCCAAATTTTTAACGAGATGAGAGGAGCAGGTTTGCCAATAGATGGTGTAACTTTTCTTGTTGTGCTATATGCTTGTAGCCACTCTGGAATGGTTGACCAGGGTATGAATTATTTCAACAACATGAATGGAGATTTTGGAGTTATTCCTGGGGCTGAACACTATGCCTGCATGGTAGACCTGTTGGGTCGTGCTGGTCGACTGGATGAAGCTATGAAGCTCATTGAAGACATGCCTACGGAACCAACCTCAGTAGTATGGGTTGCACTGCTTAGTGCTTGTAGGGTGCATAAAAATGTGGATCTTGCGGAGCATGCTGCTGCTAAGTTGTCAGAATTGGAATCTGATAATGATGGGACTTATACCCTTATGTCAAATATATATGCTAATGCCAGACGCTGGAAAGATGTGGCTCGGGTTAGATCTCTTATGAAACATTCTGGCATAAGGAAGAGACCTGGATGTAGCTGGGTTCAAGGAAAGAAGGAGACTGTTACATTTTTTGTGGGGGACAGATCTCATCCAATGTCTGAAAAGATATACAATCTCCTAGAAGACCTGATTCACCGTATCAAAGCAATGGGCTATATTCCGGAGACAAGTTTTGCACTTCATGATGTAGATGATGAAGAGAAAGGCGATCTTCTTGTTGAACATAGTGAAAAGCTGGCCCTTGCTTATGGTATTCTCACGTCAGCTCCTGGAGTGCCTATTAGAATAACCAAGAATCTGCGAGTTTGTGGGGACTGTCATACTGCAATGACATACATCTCCAAGATTATTGAACATGAAATAATATTGAGGGACTCAAGTCGCTTCCATCATATCAAGAATGGATCTTGCTCTTGTAGAGGGTTTTGGTAGAGAGTTTTGTTCTTGTGGAACAAGTTTTGTGGGCATATCTATACAATGTTCTTAGCGAAAGATGAAAGGTACAAGCAAAAAAATGACTGAGGCATTAACTACAGGGCCACAGGCTGTTGCCTACATCGGTGAATGCTGGTGACAGCTATGAACTACATTCTGGTTATGTATTCTCTTTGAGGTGCGGAAAGAAAATCACTAATGCGAAGCATAAGAAGTATAACGTGAAGCATAGGTTGCTTGAAAAAAGAACTTTTAAGTTTAATGACTCAAGGATGTTCGTGTTAGAGTTGGGATTAATTTAAGCATGTCACCAGCCGGGTCATCCAATCCTGACCTTGGTTCAGTTTCCACACGGCTGACATCAGGGCAAATGATTCATTTGGAAAAGATCCGATACCAAGTGACAGCGGCCTAGCTGGTCGGTGTGAATGATAAAGTGTTAACCGAGTCCTTCTGGAACGCCACACCACACCAGATATCTGGTCAAAGTAGGTACCTTTCTGAAGCTCAAAGAAACACCTTTTCTGAAGCACGCAGTTTGTTATAGAACAAATCTAAAACTTCAAAACATGCTCTCTCTCTCTCTCTCTCTCTCTCTCTCTCTCTCTCTCTCTCTCTCTCTCACACACACACACACACACACACACACTTGCACGTGAAAAAGTGAATAAAGATGATTCTTCGGAGTGTTTTGCGAAGAAGGAGCATGCTCTTGGATAGTTTGCTTAGCAGTTTCCATGTTCATGTGCTGATTGACATGGACGAGCAACTATTGTGTAGTCTGGTCTATCTTTTTGAATGCAAAATGATTTTGATGTATATTCATTAGTAGTATTGCAATCTCTTACAGCATGCTCTAATAATGAAGATGTAGACTTAAGCTTTATGCCACATTGGTTCTCTTCTTTTGTGTTAATTTGCATTTATCCCAATAGTTACTTATCCAAAAAAATTGCATTTATCCAAGCGTTTGACAAGATCATCCGTTATTTCCATAAGGCATAGCAATAACTGAGAAAAGACTTACTCTAGACAAATAGGCTATATGGTATCTTGCAGGCTAGGCATACCCTGCATTTTCAAAAGCTTGGATAGTGTAGTCTATTTTTCGAAAGCCTCGGGGTTTAGAATGGACCAAGAATTCTTGATGTTGCAGTTGCAGAGTAAGAGGTTAATAGATTTGGTAGCATTTTTTTCACAATAATCCATAGTACTGAGTTTTTTTCTCCCGTCTCTAATAGCCTGCTGTTTAAATCTCATCAAAGAAAAAGGCTGAAACTAACTTCCATGTATCTATTCTTTTTCTGTGTTACATCTTTTCATTCCTTCTATAAGCTTGTAAATTTGTGGGTAATATAGTGACTTTGTTTGTAGAACTTCTCCCAAGTTGCACGTCGAGATTGGTTTTGGCAGAGACAAAAAGATTGTAGCATTTGGGTGGAAGTACTTGCGGAAATTGATGGATGGCTTTTCAGCAAGAATGTACGAGCTCAGATCTCCTTGTACAAATCAACCTGGTGACATACATATGGAAGGCTCTATCAATTCTTTATATTTCTATGCAAACGAGTACGCTCCTGGAAGTATCTTTGTTAAAAGAAGATGTAATACTGGACCTGTCTGCAAAGTCTGAAGTATATGACTAGGTGTAACCGTGTAAGCAGGAAATTATTCCTTTTCATTTAAAAAAATTTCCTTCTGTTTTTCTTTGCTTCTAGGGAAACTTCACGTCTTTTGAAGTGCACACTCGGCCCTTCCAAGCACAGGAAACCTATTGTAGATTAAACAGTTTAACTAGACCATGTACATGCCAAGATCGAAGAACAAATTTAGATTCTGTTTGCTTCGTGTTTTGGGGATGTACTAACATCGATCTCATTGCATCCTCACCAAAGCTATTACCAGAGATTGAAGAACAAATCCAAATGTGTTTTAAGTTTTTAGAGATGTAAATCATCTCACGCATGCTTGCCAGCAAGGCGGAGCTCAGTGGCGGACCCAGAATTTTTATCAAACGGGTTCAAAATACGAAGAAGCAAATATATAAAGAGGTCAACAAAAAAATATATTAATAAAATATATTATTACAATTGTCCTCTACGAGTTTTCATTTCCCGAAACGTATTCATAGTAGTCTCATCAAAAATGGTGTTAAATATTTTTCTTTCTACATAAGGTACCAAACAACCGCTCATGAATTCGTCATTCATTCGGTTTCGCAATTCACTCTTGATCAACTTCATCGCTGAAAAAGTTCTTTCAACGGTAGCAGTGGCAACAGGTAGAAGCAAAGCAAATTTCACAAGGCGAAACACAAATGGATAATTCAAATACTTCTTTGTCTTAACTAGTGTTTCAGAAAGATCAACAAGTCCTTGTAGATTTGAGAACCTTTCATCAACATCACGAATGTCAACAATATAAGTTTCAAGTTGATTCTTGAGTGTAACCGTTATATTCTCATCAAAATCATCAGGATATAATTGAGCCATCCTCAATATCTTGTTTATGTCAAAACTGGAAAATGAGTCAACTGGATTTAAGCAAACTACTCCAACAAGCAAATTAGTTGTCACCTCATTAAAACGAGCATTGAGTTCTTGAACTTGCCAATCAATAATCTTAAAAAATATATCAACACGATAGTGATGTAAAATAGTATAATCAGCAACTTTACATCGAGATCTTCCAGAGTTAACATAGAGGTCATCAAAGTTTGGTATCAAAATATTATACTTGACACAAAATGCAGATACCTTATCAATAAGTGAATCCCATTCTTCTTCTCTTAGCTTTTGCAACCGTCTCTTTGCCACTTCAACAAGTAGAATAGCATTTGCAATATCTTGCTCCTTTTTTTGTAAGGATGCATTAAGCTCATTTGTGATCCCCAAAACATCTCTCATTAGGTGCAACATGAAAGCAACCTCAAATGTTTGACAAGTGCTAAGATATCCCTTTGCCTTAGCTCTTTCTTCTAAAGTCCGGGCATCAACAACGATAGTATCAAGAACATCAATAATTGAGCCAAACATAGAAATAAAGTTCTTAAAAGATTTGTAGTGCGAACCCCAACGAGTATCTGCAGCTCTAGCAAGACCAAGTTCTTGATTCAAACCCCTACCAGTTTCAACTTCACCCATGTCTAATACCTCTTGAACTTTTTCTGCTTGAGATTCTCGAAGATCATCCATAAGTTTAAAAGAACCTCCCATTATATTCAATACATTAGAAACCAACAATACAAGTTCTCTCACTTCAAGACACTTTTTGGATACCGCAACAAGAGTCAATTGAAGTTGGTGTGCAAAACAATGAATGAAATAAGCAGATTTACTTTCTTGTTGAATCAAAGTTTTGAGGCCACGTAAATCCCCTTGCATGTTGCTTGCTCCATCATAGCACTGTCCACGCACATAAAATAAACTCAAAGAATGTTGAGCAAGGTAATCAACAATTGCTTTTAAACACAAAGCAGTAGTATTATGAAGATGAACGATCCCAATAAAATGCTCCACCACAGATCCACATCTATTAACATATCACATGACAATAGCTAATTGCTCTTTGCGTGATACATCACATGATTCATCAACTAGCAATGCAAAAAAGTCTCCATTTAGATCGTCCATAATTGCTTTAACTGTTTCAATTTTACATGCAATGATAATGTCTTTCTGAATTTTATGAGAAGTCAACTGATCATTCTTTGGAGTCTTTTTCAACACAAGATCACGAATTTTATCGCACCTCTCTGCATACCATGAAAGAATCTCAAGAAAGTTACCCTTGTTTAATGATGATTCATCTTTACGATGTCCACGGAATGCTAATCCTTGATTCAATAGGAGTCTCACCACCTCAATTGAAGCCTTCAATCGAATTTTGTATTCGAGCTTGGTTTGAGTAGATTACTTATCAAATGAAATTTGAATTGACTGTTTTTGTTTTAATAGATCTTCACATTTCCTTTTTGCCTGATTATGAATACTGCTCGACCCATACATATCTAATCTGTTCTTTTTGTGCCAGCTCTTAAATTCTAAACTTGAAAATACATCACTTCCACCTTGATGAATGCCTTCATCTTGAAATAAGTAACAATACAAACAGTAAGTTGCATCTTCAATCACACTATACTCCAACCAATTATGATATACTTTAAACCATTTAGGATTGAAATGATGCTTTAAGCCCGAAAAATCTCCTTGAGGAAACTTATGATATCGGGGTTAGCAAGGACCTCTTCGGAGGTATTCTCTTCTAATCTCATCACGCTTATTTGGATGAAAGTCTCTAATGGGTAATCTCTCCTTTGGATCAGTCTTTAAAGAATCGAGATCTATTCATTGTTTTTGTTTTTATCGAGGATTGAGGTTGTTCTACTAATTGGTTCAAATTTTCTTCCACGGGAGTAACAATTAGAGAGGATGAACTTGATTGTGACAACTTGAAAGATACCGGAGGATAAAATCTCTTCATTATAACATAAACTGGATTACCAAATTAGAATTCGAATTAGAAGAATAATTTAATTAAACTTAAATTTAAACTAACTTTTATTCATTCTTCACCAATAATTTAATTTTCTTTTATTTTACATATCATTATATTATAAAACAATTAGATGAGATTTTAATCATCATTAAATAGCTTTGGACCACAATTTTGATAGTTCAAAATGCCTTTATAAGAGTTATTGTTTTCATCATAATTTTTCTTAAAGCAACAAAGAGAACAAATAAAAAAATCAGCAATGTAAATTCTAGTGATGGGCAAGTATTTTAAAGCAGATTATTTATATCATGAAATAATTGAGTTAATTGAAAGGAACACTTATATAATGCAGTTAGCCAAACACATATACATAATACACTCATACACTTAGAAAAAAAAATTAATCTGAATCCAATGTGTTATAGTCAATTAGTCATCCCTAAATCACTTAATGATAATTGATAAGATAGACCTAATTTATATGTACAAGAAAAAAAATTAGAAATCAGAGAGAAACCTGATGGTGATAGTTGATGGTGAGAGAGTGAGAGGCTAATGGCAGGAGACAACTATGGAAGGAAGCAATATGACCTTGAAATTGAACTAAAAGATTCAGTAGAGAGAGATAGGAAGGGGAGGGAGAGAGAGAGACAACAAGCATTTTTTATGAAATATGCAGAGAAATAGAGAAGGGTTTCGGAATTGGGGCTGTTAGTTTGGGAATGGGTTGGGTCATTGTATTTTAGACATAAACGACGTCGTATTTGAATAGGAAATACGTATTAAAACAAAATAATTCTGACTGGTTGAAAAAATTTGAACCCACTTTGCCAACATGCTATTCGTCATCAATGTTTTAAGCAGGGTCAAAATAATTTTTATACATAAAACGTTCTTAGAAATATAAAATATACTTATATATACAGTGTTATTTTTCGACGAAGCGGGTTCATTTGAACCCTCTTGACCCTACGTGGGTCCGCCCCTGGCGGAGCTAGAGTGTCGGCTACGGGTTCGGCCGAACCCAATAACTTTGGTTCAAATCTTGTATTTGTCTCAAAAAAATTATTGAATATGTATAAATTATTATATTAAGACCCACTAACTCAAAATGATTAGAATTTCGTACCCATAAATTTCAAATCCCAGTTTCACTTCTGCTTGCCAGAGCAGTTATCAGAATTTAAAGGCTGGAGTGATGTGATCAATGATCATATTAGCATAATACTGATTACTATAATATTCATCTTTAGCTTCCATGGCAAATTGTCAGGAAGACAGGAACTCATTTAGTAGTACATACGGAGCTTTCTAGGCTTGAGAAAATAACTATCCGATTGACTAGTCCAGATGTTGCTGGGAATATCGGACCTCCATTTGAAGTAAAAACAAAAATACAATCGTTTGTCCGAAGAATGGAATTTAGTGTTGGGAAGTTGCCTGGTCGCTCAATTGTCACTTTGTAGTTGTCATTACCTGTTTTTGTTCGGCTATGGTTTTGAAATAGTAAAAATATAAAATCAATCAATCCATACTTTTTATATAAACAGAGTCAGCTATGACGAAACCATTTATTACCAGAAACAGGGAAATATTTATAATAAACCATTTACGTTGATAGTGTTAATACTTTTTCGCACTATCAGTATCATGTGTTAGCACGTTAGTCATTATTAAAACAATGTTACCAATTAATGTTTGTTATATAAACTATTTATAATTACCTTATAAGAGATGTGGTCAGGCGGATGGACGAAGCAATAAAGCAATTGCTTTAGGCCTCAACCTTTTGGGGCCCCAAATTTTACCCATAATAAAGTACTTGGTTAAATTAGTATTAGGTATTTTACGTAGAAAGGTTTTTCATAAATAAATAAAAACGATAAAAATTTAATTTGTGATTGATTTACTGTTTCAGCAAAAAAAACTCATAATGTGAATTTCTCCTAAATCCTTTATGTGTGAATAAATTGGGGAATAGGTTTGACATGTACATTATTGTTTTCTCTCTTTACATTTCCTCAATAGTAAGCTGTAAAGTTTAAAAAATTATTTACTAACTTTACATATTAAAATGTTAAAAATAGATATTAAAAAAAATTAATATTAATTTTGTTCAAATTTCGTTAAAGTTTGGTTTACGTGGTTGTGCAAATATCTTTTGCACTGTTAATATAGAGAACTTAAACTAGTAAATAAAATACCATTATCCCTTTTCTTTGACCAAAAATTCGAAAGAGAGAAGACTATATTTTCAGAATTGAGAATGAAAAGATACCGTGGAAAATGATTAGGTCAACCAGTCAGCATCGCATGTGAATAATAAAAAAACACTCTTCCTTTTAGTCCAAACCAAACTCCTACCAAAGTTTATTCTCAATTTTCTTCCACTTATAATTAATTAGAATCTTTCTGCCGTATTAATTTCAGAGCATTAAAAACTGGGTTCCTTGTTTGTTTTGGCTAATGAGATATGACATGCATTAATTCAATTGTTCTAATTCTCCAACAAGAAAGTAAATCTTAGACAAATGAGTGTACACTTGTAACAGTTTTGTAGTAATATTCCTTAGTCGTTCTTCCTTTGTGAGTTTTGGACCTTGTTCTTAACGTGTGTCTCCTCGTATCAGCCGGTAGTCAATTCCTCTCAAGACCTTATACTTATATGTTTAATGTTATTATTCTTTCACTTGAAAATGGGGTTCTTATCTTAAAATTGTCAAAGGCTATCTTGCATTCCTGTTTGGTTTAACTGAGATATGGATCCTTCGCTCAGCCCTACATCCATTCATTATGCTATTAAGGTAAGTGTGCCGCATACCTCGTAATGAATTTTCAATCATTTAAAAGTTATCAGTTCAAGATGTGAAAATAAGCTGGTGTAAAACTGTAAAGTAAGATTATTTACAATAGATTTAATGTACATCGATCCTTTTTCGGACCTCACACATCAGTGCATGAAATTTGAACCTATGACTTGAAATAATTTTTGAAATCGCTTTATCACTTTATTAGAATTTTTCTTTACCTCAAGGCAATTCAACTATTTAAATATAATAAGAAAAATTGTTTTTGTCCATTTTTTTCAAGGAAGAGATTCAATTGAACACCTTTTTAGCTTAATTCCTAACATGTTTGACCAAACTTCTAAAATCAGTTTATTTATTATAAATGCTTTTCTCAAAAATATTTTTCAAAAAAGAATTTTTGGTGAGAAATAATTTTTATTTGGCTAATTAATTTGAAAAACACTTTTGAGCCGCAATTAGTATTTTACCAAGATTTTAAAAAGTGATTCGAGGTATATTTTCTCAAAAGTTATTTTCAAAAAAATGCTTTTAGAAAGAAATTATTTTTTTCTAGTTATCCAAAATTATTTTAAATTTTACTCAAAATCACTTTTTTTTCCCTATAAAAGAACTTGATCAAACAGCTCTAACTTTTGGAAAAAGAAAAAAAAAAGCACTTTCTGTATTTTGATAAGAGAACAAAATCATATAGAAGGGAAAGCAGTTGGCTGTAACCTGTAAACCTCCTCAGTGCCCAGTGAAGAAGATGAGAGGATCAGTTTGCGGTGCAATTTATGAAATTTATCTATGCGGTAGCTCCCACTCTTTCTGATTGATGATCATGCTTATTTGGAAGTCGATATTCGTTGTATAGGTAGTATATCCACGAGTGCACATATGAAAACGAAAATAGTATTGAGTTAATTTGGTATGTATATATATGTATATATATATTTCGAGATAACATGCCCCCCTGAAGAAGATACAAAATGCACCATTTTTGCAGATTTCAATTTTCATTCCATCTAATTGAACTTCGAAAGCTAAAATGGCTCTGTAAAAAGTCTTTACATAATAGATTGAACTATGCTACTTATTGCTACAAGTCATATTCATGTTTTATTCCTATGTCTGTGGTGAATTTGCAGAAAGAGACGTGGAGGCGTACCGTTGTTCTATCGTTTCAAACCCTGGGAATATTATATGGTCGATTAAGCACTGCTCCCTTGTATGCATTCGGTTCAATTAATCCTAGCGATATCAAATCAGGACAGCAGATATATGAACTCTTCTCCTTTGTTTTTTGGACTTTAACCATCATTCCCTTGCTCAAATATGCCTTTATAGTCTTGAAGGTTGATGATAACGGAGAAGGTAATGTAAAAACATAATGGTTAAGATTTGATTTGTTCATATGAATTAGGGGCAGAGGTAGAATCTAAGCTACGGGTTCGGCTGAACCCAATAGCTTTTGCTCAAATTGTGTATTTTGTGTTAAGAAATTTATTATATATGTATAAATATTAAATTTTGGAACCCAATCATTAGCACTTGAAGTGAAGTTGTCATCTTAAATCCAAACCCATAAGATTAGAATCCTGGCTCTGCTTCTGCATATGATACAGATCGCTGTGTGTCTAAAAAGTAGTGAATTGTTGCAGGTGGTACGTTTGCTTTGTATTCCCTACTCTGTAGGCATGCCAATGTAGGGCTGCTTCCGAGTGATATAAGTACTACAGAACTTATGCATCAAGAAGAAGGAACCCCTTCTAAGATGAAGGTGGAATCAAGGGCAAGAAGAGCAATTGGAAGATATAAAAGCAGCCACTACTTGATGTTATTTTTGGCTTTGCTTGGTTCCTGCATGATAATCTGTGATGGAATTTTTACCCCTGCTCTTTCGGGTTAGTCTTATCACTGTCATCCTCATTAGTTTGCGGATAACCTCCTAATCTCACATGATCAGGATCATTACTTCCTGTTTTCATTTCAGTTTTATCAGCAACATCAGATCTGAGACGTTCATTGTCAAAATTGGCAGCCCGATGTAAGAATTGTATTATAATCAGCACATTATGATGCAAGATATTTACATAATACGCAGGAGTTCATTTTTATGCATTTTTTGTCAGTCACCTCTTCTGAAAAGGCAAGACACTCAGTTGACAAGTATTTAAAGAGATGTAAGTGTCCTAACCTTCTGTTTTGGCCTATGAAATTGGGCTTTGTATAATTTTTGGAAGATAAGTAGTTTGTTATTTGCGATACTTCATCTTTAGTTACTTAATTATTCGTTGAAATGATACTTTCAGATATACCAGTTCCAGCAGCATGTGCCATCTTGGTTTGCCTTTTCATGCTGCAACGATATGGGACCAACAGAATCGGGGTCATCTTTGCTCCAATTGTCATCATATGGCTCATGTTTATAAGTGGTTTCGGAATGTACAATATATTTCATCATCCCCAAATCCTCTGGGCAATATCCCCTGCATACATGTTTAGGTTTATTAAGAAAATAGATATTTCAAGTTGGAAACTTCTAAGCAGCATTGGCTTATGTATAGCAGGTTAGTTGTTTTTAACTTATATATTTCACTTCCATCTTGATGCCGAAGGCCTTATACTCATCCATTATTCACTAGCACTTCTGAAAACAAAATTTTCTGATAAATGATGGCTAATATTCTTCAGGTTCAGAGGCAATGTTTGCAGATTTAGGTCATTTTTCAAAGCGATCTATTAAGGTATTTATGAAATTCGTTTGCGATTTTTAAATAGTTACATTATCAAGGAGATAAAACATTTCATATGATTCCATGTTTGCAGGTCACTTTTGTCTTCTTGGTATATCCAGCACTTGTATTATGTTATGCTGGACAAGCAGCATTTTTTTCCAAGCACCTTGGTACTTCAGATGATGTAGCTCATCTTAGTGAATCTATAACACATAGTAAGTTTAGTAAATGGTTTTATAATTATGGTAGTGGCTTGTTCCTTAAGATTTCTAATCCTCAATTATCAATTGCTCAGGACACCTTCAACATATATTCACAATTTTGTCCCTTTTTGCTTCCCTCGTGGGTAGCCAAGCAACCATTACGGCAACTTTTTCCATCATAAACCAGTGCCAAGCGCTTGCTTGCTTTCCGAGAGTCAAAGTTATCCACACATCTGAAAAAGTACATGGACAGGTTTATGTTCCTGATGCAAATTGGTTGATCATGGTCCTTAGCCTCACAATCTTGATAGGTTTTCGAGACATATCAGCTATTGCAAACGCTACAGGTATAGTTTATACATTGATCAAAACTGTAGCTCTCTTGTTTTAAGCAGTACGCAGTCATGTAAAGCTTCTAATGCATGCAATTCTGGCTCCCACTATATTAGTTATTAGATTAGAATTATAGGGGCCATATTGTTACTAGGACTAATATTATTTCATCATATTTCATAAACTTGTTGCTCATTTTTCTCCCAGGTTTAGCTGTTATTTGTGGAATGCTAGTGACAACTTGTCTTATGTCACTAATTATAGCACTGCAATGGGAGAAGACCGCTGTGTTTCTCTCTCTGTCATTTTTGTTATTCTTTGGTTCGATTGAGGCATTATACCTATCTTCATGCTTCTTGAACTTTTCCAAGGGAACTTGGTGTATTGTTATTCTGTCGTTGATTTTTATGACAATCATGGTCTCTTGGCACTATGGTACTATAAAAAAGTATGAATTCGACATAGAGAACAAGGTGACCGTGGACTGGTTGACAGAACTTAGTCCTGGACTTGGCGTTTCTAGAGTGCCCGGAATTGGTTTCATTCATACTAATATTGTGACAGGAATCCCAGCTTTCTTCTCTCACTTCATTACCAACATCCCTGCATTCCATGAAGTGCTGATTTTAGTGTCCTTCAAGTCTTTGCCCGTGCCATACATTCCCAAAAATGAACGATATCTTATTGGCAGGATTGGTCATAAAGATTACAAGATTTTTAGGTGCATTGTTCGATATGGATATCGTGATCATGTAAGGAATATAAATGATTTCGAGGATCAGATTATTAGCTCGATAGGTGAATTCATTGCCAGAGAGGAACGACATCATGAAGCGTTGTTTTTGCAAGAGGGAAGGATGATCATTTTGGGAAGCAGAATGACCGATGGAAATGTATTGGTACCTGTTGTTGTTGGAGGTGAACAAAGTGAAAGTGGTCAAGATGTAGCAGATATTGAAAATCCAACTACTACTACTACTACTACTACAACAAAGAGGAAAAAAGTTAGATTTATGTTGCCTGCAAATAGTCCTAAAATGAATCCATCAGTAAGGAAAGAACTTCAACAACTTGTGGATGCCAGGGAAAGTGGCACTGCTTATTTTTTGGGACATTCACACTTAAAAGTACGCAAAGGGTCGAATTTTGTGAAGCAATTTCTTGTGAAGGTTTATGCATTTCTGGATAAGAACTGCAGAGAGCCTCCAATTGCATTAGATATACCTCATGCTGCTCTTTTGGAGGTTGGAATGGTCTATACAATATAATTTGCAACTGAAACATTGAATACATTATGGCCTAGACGTCGTAGAGAATTGAGAATTCCAAGTTTTTAATTTTTTGAATTGGAAAGGCGTCAATAGAAATTTAATAGCTTGCAATTTGCAAAGACAACAATGTAAAACACATTGTACATCAGAAATAATTTTAGCGATAAACTTTTTAATTTACGAGTGCATGTGAAAAGATGTGGTCCATGTCGCGATCAGGGGCAGCTCTAAGGCTTTGGGTAGTGAGGCCATTGCTTTAGGCCCCCAAATTTTGAAGGCCCCCAAATTTATTTTAAATTCTTATTATTATTGTTACTATTATATATTATATAATTTATATAAATAATTAGAATAAAAAAAGTGTTACAGTATATTTTTTGTTACTTGATTGAGGTTATTTTATACAATAAATTTATAAATTATGATAATTTTCTTTCCTCATTAATTAGTATATTTGACAAAAGTGGGTTGCTCTAGTGTTGAGCACCCTCCACTTCCAACCAAGAGGTTGTGAGTTCGAGTCACACCAAGAGCAAGGTGGGGAGTTCTTGGAGGGAGGGAGCCGAGGGTGTATCGAAAACAGCCTCTCTACTCCAGGGTAGGGGTAAAGTCTGCATACAAACTATCCTCCCAAGACCTCACTAGTGAGATTATACTGGGATTAAGGGCCTCAGAATATAGTTTCGCCTTAGGCCCCGAGATCTGTTGAGCCTCCGAATATGATTTCGCCTTAAACCCCGAGATCTGTTGAGCCGCCCCTGGTCACGATCTAGAGACTTCTAGTCTCTTTATCACTAAATCATACTAATTAATTAATCACTCGTGTTCACCGACATGCATAAGACATTTTTTAATTATTAATCGTCACGATTTTAAAATGACATACTTTTTATACTTTTTCTCCTAAATTAAAGTTAAATATATATGCTTTAGTATAGAAAATGATGGAATGAGTGGGGAAGGACCATTAATTCATTATCTCAACCTTATACAATAGTGTATGAAAATTTGAGTTCTCCACGCAATTAGGATTTGAGAATTTATCTATCATCTCAATATCTTTCAATTTTTTAAACTTACTTTATAAAAACTGAGACCCTTTTTAATCATAATAATGTCTCTTTACTTTTTGCATATGAAATCAAAATGGGACAAGCAATGTGTATACATGGTACGTATTAATGTTATATACTACTAAAATCAAGAACGTTCGTATTGGCAGCAGCCTTTTATGGTAAAATCAAAAGTTTATTTATGAATTCATCTAATATTGTTTTCTATATCCTTGATAGCGATATTGCATATAACACGTTCCACAAATATATGTAGCAAAAGAAAGAAAGAAAATGATACCAAAAATCTTGGGTTCAATCATAGCAATTAATTAACAAATATAATTTAGATGTGGATTCAGGATTTTGAGACCATGACCGCATCACCGGCTTTAAATAAAGTCAGAGGATTCGGGAATCGTCCTTGGGGAAATAAAATAACCATTCAGCCAGTGCACCACTTAGCTTTATACAACATGGTTCCCAAAGATAATATTAAACAATTTCAGTAAACTATGTACATGGAAAAACTGATTTGCTGGGAAGACCATTGGTTCACGTAAACCCCAATTTATAGAGTAGATCTGCCCCAATTTATTGAGTAAATCCGTCCCTGCATGAGAATATAATTGAGATACGTAGTGGCTGTTGGGAGAACAGTATCTGCAAAACCTTAAAGTTTAGACCCCTTTATATATTGTGATTATTACAAGTATTTTCTAGGCAAAAGTAAATGAATCTCATATATCCAAGAATTTCAGGATTTTAGTTTCAACGTGAGTTTCTTGAGCTACTCCGCCTATTGATTTAAGTTTTTGAGTTAGATGTTCAGAATTTCAGATTTTTTCACATGATCGACATAAATTATACCATTATCCATGTAAGGAAAAACACATTATATATGCTAATTAACATGTCACCAGCATTTACAAATTTAAGAAAAACATAGAACTATTGGTAACATTTCATTTCATTTATACACAATACAGATAAAATGACAACACACCAAGAAAGGAAAAGCCGAGCTAGTAAAGCAAAGCAAAGCAAAGAGAAGCATACCCTGAATTCATCAGCCATTAGCAGCAAATTGATTTTCTCTTCTAAATAGCTGCACAAGAGCCAAAACTTGATGGCCCCAACTCTATCATTGATGCAAATTGCAAGCTTTAATTGGTCCCTTTGTCATTTCTGGACTGATTTCTGCCTCATTTTGTACAGAGAATAAAAATCCTCCATAGAAATAAAGCATGAGTTGTACAAGTAATAGTGCTCCTAAGGATTGGGGGATGACATAATAAAAGAGCCACCTGGGACCCTTGCGCTTTGAGGATATTGCCATAGCATCATGACTTATCTGCTTTTCGCACTTTAATTAAATATTTGTCCAAATACATTATACACAGAGAAAAAAAAAAAGATCTTAATTTTAAATGTTGCATGCACCAACTTTAATAATTCCCATCCCTTGCCTATATAAACATGTCAAGCAAACCCTCCTAATTTCACAGCCAAGTAGAAAACTTGATTGTCTTTTGCAACTCTAGCATTTTGGGTGAGAGGCGAAGTGTTAGAGATTTGCACTTCTTTGGCTAGAAAATACTAAAAAGAGATGGCTGGTATTTCTGGTCACTGGGCTTTTGCCTTTGGTGTCCTTGGTAAATATAAACATGTTTTCTTCATAAAATATATATGTTCAATGTGTTGAGGTTAAACTCATCGTCTCTTTCCTTTTTCTTTTGCAATTTGCAGGTAACATCATCTCATTCATTGTGTTCCTTTCTCCACTGTGAGTCTCCATATACATTTATTTTTTGAAATGATCAGTTTATTTTGACTTGTAATCTGACTGACACCATATTTTCTCAATTGCAGGCCCACGTTTTATAGGATATACAAGAAGAAATCAACAGAAGGCTATCAATCAATCCCGTACGTGGTTGCGCTCTTTAGTTCCATGCTTTGGATTTACTATGCACTTCTCAAGACCAACACTACACTCCTCATCACTATAAACTCCTTTGGGGTCTTCATTGAAACTATCTACGTTGGTTTCTACCTTTTCTACGCGCCAAAGAAAGCCAAGGTGAGGTTTTACAAGACATCTAGTTAAGGAGTTTTTTTTTTCAATCTTTCCTCTTTCTAAAGCAAGAAAATTACATATAATTTTGATCTTCAAAATTTAATTAATGCAGGTCCAAACTGTGAAGATGCTCCTATTATCAGTGGTGGGTGGCTTTGGTGCTATAGTTCTGGTTACCCAATTTCTATTCAAAGGAGCAGTTCGAGGGCAAGTAGTTGGATGGATTTGCCTTGTGTTTTCCTTGTGTGTGTTTGTAGCACCCTTAGGCATTGTGGTGAGCTTTTATATACAAATATTTCAAAACATGGTCGTCTTCTCGTTTTTTCTCCCATGCATGAAGAATATAATGCTGATGATTTTTATCATTTTATGCAGAGAAAAGTTATAAAAACAAAGAGTGTGGAATACATGCCACTTCTCCTATCAGTGTTTCTCACGTTAAGTGCTGTGATGTGGTTCTTCTATGGTCTTCTACTAAAGGACATCAACATAGCTGTAAGTTCTTTAATTGCATGTATCCACGTTTACGTGCGTAAAATTTCTTGGATCTTATCAATGTAAGTCATACGTGTACTTTACTTGTTATCTTATATAGGCTCCAAACGTATTGGGATTCATATTTGGTATTCTCCAAATAGTACTCTACGCAATATACAGCAAAAAGGAGAAGGCCATATTAAAGGAGCAAAAACTTCCAGAGATACAAAAGCCAGAAGTCATAGTGGTGGACGAGAACATGAACAGTAAAAAGCTTCCAGAACTGACACAGGAACAGATTATTGACATAGTGAAGCTTGGTTTACTGGTTTGCTCAGATAAAGTTAACGTAGCCTCGCTTCCACATGATACTACTTGTGGAGTTAAAGCACCTAAAGTAGAAAACATGCCCAAGCTGCAAACTGTAGAAGCCTAGGACAGTTAATGTCAGGCTTGGAATTAGCATTGATCTCAGTGCAGCATATATATAGTTTTCCTAAGTAATCCTGGTGTGTATGTACACAAGTTATCTCTATATAAGCTCATATATATAGTTTGTGTAAGCTTTCTCTTGGCATGTCCTATAAAAGAATAAAATGGTCATCTTGATCTATATATAAGAGGCTAGGCGTGAAAGTTTTCTTTTACACCAATAAAAGTAATTATTTATAGTTTATCCCGGTTAATTCCTATGTAAGCGTTAAAAGTGTATGTTTGCTGTATCGTTTTTATACACTATCACTGATATAATGATCACTTATACTATTTAATGTTATACTAAGAAGTGGTAGAATGCCTGACTAGTGGAAAAGGTACCTTGATTCCAATTTATAATAAGAATAAAAAGAAAATATTCAAAGTTGTGTGAATTTTGCAACATTATATAAACTTATGTGTCATACGACAAAACTTTAGGATAAAATTATAAATTATAAATCTACTCAAGAACATTACAAAAGTGAACAAGAATCAATTTGGATGTGCCCGATAGATCTACAACAGAAGATATACTCTTGTTAAGAAGATTGCAAAAATTTATCGCAAGAGGAAAAAAAAATACAACTTAATCATCGTTGATCTAGAGAATATACATAGAGTACCATGATATGCCTTGGTGGGGGGTTGGAAGAGAAAAAATTTCATGTTAATATATAAATATTATAAAGGGCATGTTATCATTAACGTGAAAACAATAGTAAGCTATAAAGGAATACTTCTCTCATACCATTGACCGGTACTTATTAACTCTAGTTGTGGATGAGCTAATCAACATAATGAAACGTCGTACGCTATTTGCTGACGATACTATATAAATTGATAAAACTAGCAAGAATGCGACCAAAAACTTGAACTATTAAGAAGCTTTGTGGAGAGTAAATGGTTTTAAGATAAGTAAATGTAAGACTAAATATACGCATTGCAATAATTTAGTCAACATAAAAGCGTGAAGTGGAGATGAGGTTAGATGGGATTTTAGTAGCTAAACGCGAATAGTTCAGATAATTAACTTGACTCATTAATTATTCCATAACAAAGGAATGATTGATGAAAGTAATAAGCATAGAATAAAAAATGAATGGCTGAACTTGAGAAGTGCTACAGAAGTATTATGTAATAGTAGGATGACCATTGTTAGCCCCTCGGCTAGATTGATCGAATATGGCATGGCGGTGACGAGGGATTTACATGATGGACCTCGGCACGGTCCTATGATGGTTATGGCATCATGCTGACAAGATTGTCCGACATGGGTAGGTGTTGATGGGCATGGACTGTTGCACGACGACATGTGGCTTACGTGCCAAGACATGACAAGACCATGGAAAGGCAAAAGCAACAGGCAGCAAAAGCATAGCAAGGGCTGGAAAAGCTAAGGCAAGCTAAGGCAGGGCGTGGCAAGGCAGATGGGCGTGGGCAAGGCAGTGTCATGGGCGAGCTGGGCATGCAGACTGGCAGACATGCGCGTAAGGCGTGTTGCACATTGGCATGGCAAGATTTGGCATGTTGGCGCCAAAATTCAAAGGTTGCGCCCATGTGCCACACGCATGCAAGGCAGTTGGGCAGTTTTCTATTTTTCAGCAAGAGTGGCTATGTGGGTCTTGGGCAGTTGTCCTTTTCAAATTCGAATGTTTGAAATCCTTTGCAATTGGGGATGTAAATTGCTAGTTTAGGATAAGGCAAATGCCAAAAACGTGTGCCTATATGTATAGGCTTGGTAGACTTGTCAAAGGCAGAGAGTTGGCTGTCTTTGGCTATCATTTTGTAAGACTATTTGTATGTGTTCTTTATAGCACGACAAAGTTGGAAAGAAATTTCTGTAACTGTGTGCCTTGTCTGATTTTTGTATGATATTATATTCTAAGTGTCAAACTGAAACATGAGGGAAAAAGGAAGAGGGTTGAGTCATTGTTGTGTGACTGTCGTGCAGTGTCAAAACAAAACAAATTGATACTGTAACAACTGTTATCAGAGCAACGTCGGCAAGATCTTGGAATTATCAATACAGAACTTCATGAAAGACTTCAGAAGTTGAAGGCACCGGTGGGAATAACTGATAACGTTGTGAATCTGGTGATATTTTGACGCAGATCCATGGTGTTAACACAGAACTTCAACACGTTCGTGAGAGTGTTGATACCCAACTGGTGGAATTGCATACTTTTCATGAAACTGCTGCAAAGCAGTTGGAAAAGTCAAAGAATGAAAACGAGGATCTTAAAACAGAAATCCAAATCCTTCGACGGGTTGTTGCAAATGTGACCCAAGGAGGTGAAGAACATACCTAAATTAAGATTCCAGAGCCAAAGGCATTTGATGGCGTTAGAGGTGCCAAAGAACTAGAAAACTTCTTGTGGGACTTGGAGCATTACTTCTCCATTGCTCATGTCACGGAGAAGGACAAACTGACCGTGGCAGTGCAATATTTCAGAGGAGATGTAGTGCTGTGGTCGCGTACGAAAAATGCAGACGATGAAAGTGTTGGAAGACCCAAGGTTGATACTTGGGAAAAACTTCGTGACGTGTTGAGGTATAAGTTCTTGCCTAGGAACTCATCTTGGATTGCTAGGGATCGCTTGAAGCGGTTGAGACAAACTGTTCTATTCAGGAATATGTGAAGGATTTTTCATCCTTGTTGCTGGACATCCAAAATATTTCTGATGAGGATAAGCTGCATAATTTTATTTCTGGAATGCAATGGTGGGCTCGAAATAAAATCGTAGGCAAAGAGTTAAAGATCTGCCTAGTGCAACTGCGGCAGCGGATGCATTGGTGGATTTTCACTCAACTGGTCTAACTTTTTATCCTGCCTCTTCTTCTAAGACAAAGAAAAAGGAGAATAGCAAGGATTGGAAGAATGACAATCGGAAGCAAGATAAAAATGATAAAGGAAAAGGGAAGATAGATGTTTCTTCGTCAAATACAAACAGGCCAATGGGTGGTGAAAAGGTTTGTTGGGCATGTCAAAAACCTAGACATCATGCTCGAAACTATCCAAATCAAGTTATCTAATTGCACAACAATCATGTTGAACTTTCCAGACCAATGGCCCAATATCATTGGGACATCTAGCGCCACCCCATAACCAGGTTGCGCCTTTGAGTTCACAACCTTCATCTTCGTCGGACACTTTGTCACTTGCAGCCCATACTCTTGAACAATTCTGGAGGCAACAAAGGTGTGCGTGACTCCGGTATCAACCATTGTCACAACACTCTTGTTTCTGATTTTCAAATCCACATACATTAGTGTGGAATAAGCATCAGCCAAATCATCCTAGCATTCACGTATGCAACTTCTTCCTTGGCAGCATTTTCTTCATCATCCGTCGTAGTTACACAAGCCAAAGTGTTCAACAGCCGCAACGGATTCACATAAGCAACAACTTTCTGTCCCTTTCCTTGTTTCTCCTCTTCAGTAAGAAGAGCAAAAAACAACAAAGTCGCTCTAATTCCTCATTTGGATGGATTTATGTTCATGGGGGAGACAAACTCCGGCTTTGTGAAAGGTATTCGACCCTATGGGGATGAAAGAAATAATGTTGGGATACCTACTTTGATTTTTGCCATTGTATTTGAGAAAGGCTTAAAGAGTGGTGAGGAGACTTACCGCGCTGCACTTGTTGAAGTTAAGCCAAATGTGCAGATTGTGGTCCTGGATTGTTTTGCAAATTTGCTTAAGGAATTCAAAGATGAGATGCCTCCATAATTGCCTAGGGAGTTACCACCGAGAAGGGAGATTAATCACAGGATTGAACTTATTCCTGGATCATTACCACATGGACGGCCTCCTTACCACATGTCGCTTATGGAACTGACAAAATTAAGAAAGCAATTGTCTATGTTGCTTGATATTGGGTTGATTCAACCATCGATGGCTCCATATGGTGCTCCTGTTTTGTTCCAGAAAAAATAGGATGGTACGATGCGGATGTGTGTTGATTATAAGGTGCTGAATAAAGTGACTATCAAAAACATGTACTCGATCCCTTTGATTCAAGATCTGCTGGACAGGCTCTCGAAGGCTAGTTATTTTACTAAGTTAGACCTAAGGTCAAGCTATTGGCAGGTTAAGATAGTCGAGGGGGATGCCCCTAAGACTACTTGTGTAACTAGATATGGTAGCTTTGAATTTCTTGTAATGTCACTTGGGCTAACCAATGCCCCAACAACTTTCTGTAATTTAATGAACAATGTTCTTTATGAGTATCTTGATGACTTTACAGTTGTTTACTTAGACGACATAGTCATCTATAGTCGGACCCATGATGGTCATTTGTATCACTTAAGGAAAGTGGTGGAAAGACTTAGAGCCTATCAACTCTATGTCAAGATGGATAAATGTGAATTTGCAAGTTGCGAAATAAAGTTTCTAGGCCATTTGGTTAGTGAAAACCAAGTGCATATGGAGCCAAAGAAGGTGCAAGCAATAGTTGATTGGCAAGCACCAAGCGGGGTAAAGAAACTAAGATCATTTTTTGGCTTGGCAAATTATTACCGGAAGTTTATTGCAGGCTATTTAAAAAGGGCTACTCCTTTGACAGATTTGCTGAAAAGGAATGTCAAATGGGTTTGGTCGGATTCGTGTGGCAAGGCTTTCTATGCATTGAAGAAGGCCATTGCATCCGAACCAATCTTGAAGCTGCCAGATTTTGACTTGCCATTTAAATTACACACTGATGCTTCAGATTATACTATTGGCGGTGTGCTGGTCCAGGAGGATCATCCGGTTACATTTGAAAGCAGAAAGTTAAACGTTGTGAAGCAATGTTATTCTGCACATAATATGAGAAAGAGATGGTTGCAGTAATTCATTGCCTTCAAGTTTGGAGAGTCTATTTGCTGGGAACAAAGTTCATGGTGCGAATGGACAATGTGGCTAATACATACTTTAAAACTCAACAGAAATTGAGTCTGAAGCAGGCCAGGTGGAAAGATTTCTTGGCTGAATATGACTTCGTATAGGTGCACAAACCTGGAAGAGAAAATCAGGTTGTCGATGCACTTAGCCGCAAAGAGGTATTTCCTGCAAGTTATGCACTTACTCGAATTGAATCTGATTTTCTAGATACAATCAAGTTATGTGCTGTGAACAATCCATAGTATGTGAAATTAATGAATCAAGTGATAAGACGGGACAGTTAGACGGTATTGGATTGAGGACGATCTGTTACACTTCAAATGAGGGAGAATTGTGGTTCCTCAAGGTGATGGATTGCGTCGTTCACCTCTAAATGAGACGCATGATACTCCTTATGCTGGTCATCCGAGAGTTGAAAGGATGTTTGCATTGTTGTCCCGAAATTACTTTTGGTTAAGATGGAAGATGACGTTGAGGCCTATGTGAAAACCTGTCTTGTATGCCAACTTGACAAGACTGAATGGAAGACAGAAACCGGTTTACTACAACCTCTACTGGTTCCAGAGTGTCTGTGGCCTTCTGTTTCTATGGACTTTATCAGTGGGCTTCCAAAAGTTGATGGCAAAGCATCAATTATGGTGGTGGTAGACAGATTCTCAAAGTATAAAGTTTTCGTTGCTGCTCCAACCATTTGTTTTTCTGAGCTAGCTGCTGAATTATTCTACAAGCATATGTCGAAACACTTTGGGGTTCCAAGGGATATTGTGAGTGATCAGGATCCGAGATTTACAAGCCGATTATGGACTGCTTTGTTCAAATTCTTGGGGACTGATTTGAAATTCTCGACTGCAAATCACCCACAAACTGATGGACAGACCGAACGTATAAATCATCTGCCTGAAGAGTATTATGTGACTGTTAATCGAATAAATTGGGTTGAGTTACTAGACAGTGCACAATTTTGTTACAACTTGCACAGGTCTTCGGCAACTGAAATGAGTCCTTTTGAGATAGTGTTGGGAAGACAGCCTGACACACCGCTGGAAGTTGCTCAGTTGAAATCATGGGGTAAGTGTCTTGCTGCCTATAGATATGCTCGCAACAAACATGAGTTGTTGGCTGAGGTGCGAGACAACTTGAGAAGAGCGACTACAAAAATAAAAAGGAATGCTGACAGAAATAGGCGGCCTTTGGAGTTCAATGTTGGTGACAAGGTGTTGCTGAAGCTTACGCCATAGATTTGGAAGAAATTCAGTAGCAAGATGTGTCATCGTGAGATGATTCCAAAGTATGACGGCATGTTTGAAGTTGTAAAGAAGGTGGGTGAAGTAGCCTATCGGCTAAATCTGCTGGAACGTCTCAAAATTCACCCAACTTTTCATGTGAGTTTCCTAAAACCGTTTCATGAAGATGATGAGGATCCTACAAGGGAGGTGCCAAAACGTGCTCCTCCAGTAGAGCGCTAACAATTTGAGGAGACTATTGAGAAGATTTTGGATCACTGTACGCTAGGCCAAAGCAAAAAAGAACAGGCGAATAGAGTTCCTGGTTCAATGAACAGGAAAGCAAGAGTGCGATGCAACTTGGGAGAAAGGACCGTCTCTATGGCAATTTCAGGATCAAATCAAGGCGTATCCGGATTCTGCCGATTGTCGAGGGCGACGAGCTCATCTGGTAGGGGATGTTATATAGCTCCTCAGATTGATTGATCGTACATGGTGTGGGCATAACGAGGGATTTACATGATGGACATCGGCACGGCCCTATGATGGTTGTGGCATCATGTTGAAAAGACTGTCTGACATGGGAAGGTGTTGATGAGCAAGGACTGTGGTACGACGACATGTGGCTTAGGTGCAAAGACATGACAAGACCATGGCGTTGGCGTGACCATGGAAAGGCAAAGGCAACGGGCAGCAAAAACATAGCAAGGGATGGAAAAGCTAAGGCAAGCTAAGGCAGGGTGTGGCAAGGCAGATGGGCACGGGCAAGGCGGTGTCATGGGCGAGCTGGGCATGCAGACTGGTAGATATGCGCATAAGGCATGTTGCACAATGGCATGGCGCGAAGGCATGACAAGATTTGGTCTGTTGGCGCCAAAATTCAAAGGATGCGCCCATGTGCCATGCACAGTTGGGCAGTTTTCTGTTTTTTCAACAATATTGGCTATGTGGGTCTTGGGCAGTTATCCTTTTAAAATTCGAATGTTTGAAATCCTTTGCAGTTGGGGATGTCAGCTGCTAGTTTAGGATAAGGCGGATGCCAAAAATGTGTGCATATATGTATAGGCTTGGTAGACTTGTCAAAGGCAGAGAGTTAGATGTTTTTTGCTATCTTTTTGTAAGGTTGTTTATATGTGTTCTTTGTAGCACGAGTTTAATATAAAGTTGGGAAAAAATTCATGTAACTGTGTGCCTTGTCTGATTACTATATGATGTTATATTCTAAGTGTCAAACCAAAATGTGAGGGAAAAAGCAAGAGGGCTGAGTCATTGTTGTGTAATTGTCGTGCAGTGTCAAAATGAAATGAAAAATTGACCATGTAACAGCTACCAAGGTAAAAAGTAAAATATTTACAAAAAAACAGTATTATATGAGAGTAAATGTTGGGCTGCTAAAATGCAAAATGCCCACGAGGTAATTGTTGTAGAGATATGAAGTAAGATGGATGAGAGATTATAAAGATTATAAAAAAAATTCTTCAAACATATTTGCTTAGTTAGACAGCAGCTTCATTTGAAGTCTGAAGTTAGACAAAATGACAAATTCTCTCGTTCTCTACTTCTCTTTTATTGTCTATTTGGTTTAACCGACAAACTGTTCGATAACTGCCCGATAATTATTAATCCAATACAAATCTGTCCAATATCTTATTGGATGGCTAACAGATTACTATATTTATACCGATATGCCAAATCATTAAAGCATAAATAACTGCCCGATCCACCCGATAATCATCCCTACTACTAACTCAAAAGCACTTATTTTTTTCTTAAAAACTTGACCAAAAACATTAAAATGCTGTGCTAACTCGACGGGCAAAAAAACTTCACAGTCGAAACCAAAAAGGTTATCGTTCCAAGAAACAAGAATCTACTATAGGGAGTACTACTATTGATCGCAAGTTCCAAATTGTCCCCAACTCTCAAAATCAGAAAAATACATGTTTATATTTAAGGCTCAATTTGATAAAGAGTAACTTAACACCCATACAGTTTATATCAAAAGTCCCGTAAACACGAAGAACTCATTTGGCACGAGAGATAAGGGATAATTAATTCCAATTTTAATTTGAGATGAGTTTATCTCATGTTTGATTGTGATAAAATTGTGGTATAACTAATCCCAAAATTAATTATATTACTTCCCAACCAAACGACCGCCAAGAGAACAGTCGGGTACAAGTTGGCGTTCCACAGAGTCTCACAATAAACTTCCACATTATTGGGGTTCAAATGTCAAAAGCATAGTTCCATGGCATCAATAAAGTCAGTACGAAGAGAAATGTTTTCTAGGTAGGCCAAGTACTAGTTTACAGAACGTGATAGCTTTATCAAAATTAGTGGGACAACAGCTTTTTGGGTGCACTAGAATTACCGACATCAGGTTTCAATCTTAATTATCAAAAACAGCAGTATTTTCTAAAGAAATAAAGAGTTCGTCCACAAGCACATCATTTACTGTCCTCCAAAATTTGCAGCTGCCAAAATCTATAAAAGATAGCACGACTCGCCAAGTTTCAAAGTGAGATAAAAGCACAAATGGGGCATAGTTAGCAGTAGATGTATCTTGGTCTATGATAAATAGCTGCAAAAACCATATCTTGGTCTATGATGATGTATAAATCAAACATAGGCAAAGAACAAGAAGCAAAATTTTGAGATCGTCACAACAAAACTCAACTTAAACAATGTGAGGCTCTAAAGACTATCACCATATTTGATCACATACTTCAGAAGGATGAAACGAGTCTACGCTCCAGGAACCTCGGGTTCTGCCTCTGCTACTGTCTCATCAGTTGGCCGATCCAACTTCACACCAACATCTTCTGAATAATCACCATGAACCTACAAGAATAACTCGAAATTAATAACAAAATAGCTTCTGGTATACAATACGAATAGTAAACTATGGATGTGTCCTGTTTAAATCAATACGACAAAGAACAGACACATAACATACCTCCATCAGCTTGCCAATATCAAACTTAGGGGCCTTGAGAATCTTGACTTTTCGAATATAAACATTTTGCAAGGGGAAGATGCTTGAAGTTGCTTTCTCAATCTCTCTGCCTATTGATTCAGGGATGAATTTGGCAACCAACTCCTTCAGGTCACATGAACTTGCTTGGTTCCTCATGATCTCAACCATCTTCCTACGGATCTAAGACAACATTAAAGGTACGGTTGTGAGAACTTGTATGTGCATAAGATAACACCAAGTTGAAAATACTACCAACCTGACGGATCTGGCTGCTTTGAGCATAACAGGTACGTTTCTGCTGGTTTGGGCGTTTCTTGGTAAAAGCAATGCAGAACATCCTCAGGGTATAACTGTCTGTTGTCTTGACATCCACATGGGCCTCAATCAAAGTCTGCCATTTGCGAACCAGTGACCTCAATTTGTCTGTTGTGAAATCCATTCCCTGTAATTACTTAACAAAGTTAGAAATCAATCTACAGCAGCAAATGCAAACAAATGATTGTCTGAAAGAATCATCTTACCCAGAAGTTTGTGAGGACATTCTTCCCTTGCACATCCTCTGCTCTCAACCTGATCTTCCTGAAAGCCTGATCCTCATCCTTTTGAAGATCAGCCAGACTCACTTCAAATACTCTATGCTTAAGTCCCTCTGAAGCAATCTGAGAGGAAAATAAGGACATAATTATTCCATTGAAATTGCAATTACAACCGTGCTTTCTTAGTATACAAAAGATGAAAAATCAAAGTTTAATCTTTTTTAGTGGAGCACAGTAAATAGACCCAAGAAAAGCAGGTAGATCAAATATAACATGAAACAGAGTAAACCTAGTAGAAAACAATACTCTAGATATGTGGTCCTCCAGCCATTTTAAAGATAAAAGTCATAGAACCTTATTGGACAGTTGCTTAATTGCAAGATAACTTATTACATTTTAGCTTGTACGTCTCTATGAGAAGTTATAGGAGAAATCAACCCAATCCGACTAGCAACATTAATTAAACATTATAAATCACCAATTACTAGTAAAGTGTGAATACTGTAACAACCCTCCACCCTCCATTTGAATATTTATGTATAATTTAACAAACAGTCAAACTCTAACTACTGATAACCAACAGTACTCTCCTACACAAAGGCAATCAAACATTTCTTCACTTTAATGTCATTTAAGTGTAACTTTAATCAAGAAGCGCAAGATAGAAAGAAATGTAAAGGGCAAAATGAAGTAGAGACAAAAAGGAGAGGGAGAATAAAAACCTTAGTTCCTTGAGTCCTAGTAACAAGGGTTTTTCCAACGTTCTTGATATCAAAAACTGATGGTGCCTTAATGTCATACCAATCCTTCTTTGCGTACGGATCCGCCCTGCAATCCCACATTCACATATAGTATAACCACATTACACATACAAAACAAACGGACCAATGAATAAGTGTTAATGCTACTTACGCCTTCTTCTTTCCTCCCTTCTTTCCCTTGGAAATCCTCTTGTTCTTGCTGCACAATGGAACAACAAAAGAGGATTAGAATTTGAAAAGAAAAACAATCAGAAATATGGAATGAGCGTTAAAGAGAGATACCCGACGGCCATGTTGGGAAGGAGAGGTTAGAACTGCTTTGGGGGGATTGGGGAAGGGGATGAGGCGATACTTAAGAGGAGCTGCGGACGAGAAACCCTAGTTTCAGTAAGGGGTGGTTTGGTAGGGCTGTACATGAATAATGTTAAATATGGTGTATTAAGTATGCTTGTATTAGTTATACTAACATCACTTATATTGATATATTTTTTATTTATTATTTGATTTGATATATTAAAAAATTATACAATTTTTAAAATAATTGTTTGTTTACAAAAATACTCTCATAAAGGATTTATCGTTTAAAAGAAACATATGTTAATGAATTATTTAATTTGTCTATATATATGGTAGTATAAAATTAAATATTTACTTATAAGAAAGAAAATATGCTAAGTATTTATTGATCTACTATGATAGAATTTTATTTTCTACTTTCTTGGATTATTAGGCAAAGAAAGTTAATCGTTTTTCAAGGAAAGATGCAAGACGACTCTACAGGCACATGAGTGAAGTGATCCCCACCCGGGAATCACGAACAGAGTTGTTCCTATAATAGTATGATTCAGAAAAGGAATTGATTACAAGCCATTCCAGTATGTAGTAGTAGAATACATATTTATAAATTTATAATGAAGAAATTGGCGGAGTATAGATATAAATAGCGGGACCAATTTCAGTTAAAAACTTTATATCAAATTTGTATTAATATAATAGCATATTTTAACCAAACATAAATTTTGAAGGGTAATTTTATCTTTGACTACGCTAATGCATGTATTAAAACCCATTTGTATTGTTAATACCATGGTTTTTTATGCATTAGTTATGCATAGGATAATACCAAATATGGTGTATAACTAATGATTTCATAACTAATGCAGTTTAAAAAATATACCAAACAAGATATTATTAATACACAAAACTAATACATACATTATTTTATCTAATGCATACTACCAAACGAGCCATAAGCAGCGTTGTTGTGTCACGAGCTTGGTTATATATATCTTCCCATGACAACATCTGCCACTTGTTTTGGGTTTAATTACGATAATATTTTAGATCCTCGTATCCGTTTTTTTTTTTAAAAAAAATCTTTGGGGATAGTCACACAAGTATTAGCACAAATAACACATAAGAGGTCGTTTGGTATAATGAATAAGCAAAAATAATCTTGGGATAAAAATTCTGCATCACCTTATATTTTGCTTGGTTACTAATCTAGAGATAAATTATTATAGGATTAAAAATTAGTACCGAGACAACTTATACATATCAGAAAGTGGAATAGTAATCCCAGAATAAAGCAGTAAAATTGAGAGATTATTACAAGATGCCAAACAGTCAATACAAAATAATATCAGGATAACTAATCACAACATAATTAGTCTCAACATAACTTATCTTCAAACCAAACAACATCGCATTTGGATTAGCTGGATTTAAGTAGTTCACTTTTTAAATGTTAGAAGCTGAATTTACGAATATGCAGTTAAATGAATTCATCGTTTGGTTATTAATATTAGCTAATATTGGTTATATCGAATACTTGACATTATCTATCTCATGTAAAAGATGAGATTATAATCTTGGCATAACCTTATTTTCAATCAAACGATTTCTTAGTATTATACAATTAATTCAAAAGGATCATCTAGTCTGAATTTTAAAATGTATAACTAATATTCATATTACGTGCTTATTTTTTAAAAAAGTGGTCGATTTCTAAATACAAGATCATAAAAGTGGTCACCTGATTTAAATTTTAAATAAGCATCACTTCATACTTTATTTATTTTCTTTTAAGTGTTGTTAATAGGGTACTTCACACTTTATGTTGTCCTTCTACTTCTTTTGGTTGTCGCGTTGCCCTTCTAATATTGCCTCATTCAAGGCTCTTCTGATCAATCATCATTCATCAGATGAGAAAACGCAAGTAATTGGATAAAAAACTAACATATTTGAAATTTGTGAGGAAAATTTTGAGAGGGTTGTATACTTTTAGTTTGATCTTAATTTTAAGGTGGTTGTCCTCTTTCTCCGATCTGACAAGACCATGTAATCATCAATTCAAACCAACATGAACTTTTATTTTTACATTGTGGTAGTCTATCCTAAATATTCATGTGCCATTTATGTATTGTGGCAAGTTATTCATTTGGACCGTTTTGAAAGGTCATAATTTCTTTCTCGTTTCTTAATTACCGCCACGTATTTGTATGCTTTTCTAAGGCAATTTTCTATTACTTTAATTTATTCCCCTGTAATAAGCTAAGAGGAAAACTTCACGGGCGGGTAATCATATTGCTTATGTTGTAGGCAAGCTAAAGATTTTAAAAAATGATGAATATCATCAATGAATTCATCAACTATGTATAATCAACACTATGAATTCAGGAGCTTCCACTTCTTCTCCGCCTCTCCACGCCATATTGTGGTATAATTAGTTCCGTCTTTACAAAACTTATTAGCATATAACATGTTATGCAACATAATTTAACATACGGGGAATGTTATGCAGCAGTTTGATTCCTGTGACAACCCTTTAAGGTAAAAGTACTACCATTTGATGTAGACTACTTGGGTAGAATAAGGGGAATATGCGGATTGTCTGCATCTAGACACTGTTAGCCTCCACAATGAGGAATACTACTGGTCGTACAAGTTTAGTGTATGATGCATAAGTTAACGAGATAGTTTGTCTAGGCAAAAAATATGCAAAGTTTTTTGTATTTTATATTTTCCATCACATGGGTCAAGGTAGAACTGTAAGATTGAGCATTGTCATTGGTCAATATTGAACATCATCATAGGTCCATTTGGTCTGATGATTTTTTCGGAGATTTGCAGTCGTACTATATATTTGTGTCACCTTTTAACATGTACCCTATTTTTAAAAATTATTGATTTAGTAGCCAGCTGACAAAAAATCCATAATTAAATGACAATTATACCCCTAACAAAAAATATAAAACCTACATCATGCATTAATCGCATGATCTCCAACCTCATTCGTGAAAAAAGATCTCCTCTATCACTTTGTCTCTCCTCAAAAGATCTCCTTCAACCCTAGTCGAAGATCTCCTCTGTCACGACCCAAATCTCACATGTCGTGATTGTCACGCCCCAACCTCGGGGAGCGCGACCGGCGCTCAACCGAGTGAACCCGGTCGAGCAAGCCTATTAAACCATTCCTACCCGACTCATTCATAATCCAAAAAGGGAACGCATCACCATTTGTAAAATAGGGGAGAGATCAGTGATATAACAATATAAACATAACTAGTTCATTTTTCCTTATAAAGGTACATTATGCCATAGTTGAGTTTCCAAAATACAACTCGATCGAACGACCACCCCAACATACATACATTGCCCACATAAACGTCTACGGAGCCTCTAAGGATACAAAAGAGCAACCTGACAATGCCGGCAACAAGGCCCCGACTATACCTCAAGATATGAAGACTTATACAAAAGAAGGACTACATAACCCCTGGGAGAAATGGGGCTCACCAGGACTGCTGTGAGGAGAGAAAGAGAACACCACTATCTGCGATCGGCACTGTCTGCAATAGAACCACCTACATTCATTCAAAGATGTAGCGTCCCCGGCAAAAGGGATGTTAGTACTGTCGAATAGTACTAGTATGTAAGGCAAAAACCAATCTTAGTAGAATGAACAGTGAAACAAAGAGAAGGCAGTCATACAAATCAATAAGTACTTCATGGAAATACAAGAAACACCAAGTAAGGATCACATAATTTCCAATCCAATCTTTCCATCTTTTTAGGTTAATAATCTTTAGTGCCAAAGCCATAACTCGTAATGCCATCGTGCTTTTACACGGAGTTCGGTCTCGGCCCGACCGTCTAAGCCATCCCAAGTGAGACATATCTATATCCATAATGTAATTCAATAATTCCAATACAAATGCCACCATGTATATAACATGGCGTCCGATCTCGGCCCGATCGGCTAAGCCATCTCACTTGAGACATAACCTCTTTCAATTGTCCACTCAATTCACATTTCTTTCTCATCTTCATTACATGGCACAAACAACCTCATTTATTAAGTAGTTCTTGGCACTTTGGCACATTTTACAATTCAAGTCTTTCCCTTTTTATTTGTTCAAGTAACGTCATCATTCATGTCGATAAGTACCATCACATAAGGCATTTCACACATAAGAGAAGGAGCTTGAAAAATCATAATTACGTTCTCAAATAGCATGGTGACATGGTAACCATCTAAAACAGTGAGGGAACATGAATCTTTTAATCAAACACACTAAGGCAAACAATTCTAGTATAATCAAGTTGGAACTTACACCAATTATTCAGACACCAGGAGTTCGATTCTAAGAAGAAGAGAGTTAGCCATACATACCTCAATTGCGCTTCTTTAGATTCTACAATTATCCAGAACCCTTAGCAACCTCAATCTATTTTAGCAATATACAAATTGAACCCAAAATTAGGAAAACATTCATGGTTCTAGTTCCCTTTTCCACACTCTTTTTACCCCACATGCATGCAAGATAAACAACCCTCATACCCATGGATCATCTTATTAATTACTCATTTTCAGTGTAAGTTTCAAAAATTTAGGGCTAGGGTATAGATTCTTACCTCTAGGATGGAGGCCTAGATTGCTTTCCTTGATAATCTTCAAAGTTTCAAGCAAGAATTGAAGAATAATTGATGATGATTACTTTCTTACTCAAAGTCTCCCTCTCTCACTCTATAGTATCAGGAAAATGAGCTCAAAATAGACTAAAGGGGGTGTTTTAACGGAATGGGGGTCGGGTTTTAAATTAAGAAAATGGGTGCCCCGACACAGGTCTGCGGTCGCATATGCGATCTCATAATGGATATGCGGTCCGCAAAGTGACTGCAGAAATGGCCCTCAGGGGCCTAAACTTTCGGCTCAGATATGCGACCAGTATGCGGTCTGCATACTTATTCTGTGGTCGCATAATGCACCGCAGAACTCCTTCCGCAGAAACTCAAGAGGGATTATGCGATCGATATGCAGTCCGCATATCGATTATGCGATCGCATAATCGACCGCAAAACTAACCTCAAATTGGCCAAACTTTCTGCTTCACTCTGCGGTCATTATGCGGTCCGCAGAGTGATTATGTAGCCGCATAATGGGCCGTAGAAATACGTTCTTCTGCAAAATATTTTTCTCTCAGTTCGTAGGGAACGCAGGAATTTAACTTGGCACCACGAAACCCCGAGTATTTTGGTTAAAACTTTTACGGGTCCTTACAGTGATGGTGCATACCACAATACTAGGCAAGCCGACAATTACAATAAACCACGCATATTTAAATTTGAAAAAATAACAAAATAGGTTTAAAAGTAAAATCTCATAAATACTAATACGAAAATACCGCGACTCAATTCAATAATTTTTCCAAAATTCGGATGTCACTAGTACATGAGCATCTATACAATAACATGGTCTAACTACTAAAACACTGAAACATTATCTAGGAAGGTAGAATAATATAAATAAAACTAAAAGATAAAGGAGAAAATTCAAGGTCTGGGGACGCCAAAGCAGCTACGTCGAGAATCTCCGAACTAATAAAGCTCCAAAATCAATAACCACCGTACCCGAAAGTACCTGGATCTGCACACGAAGTGCAGAGTGTAGTATGAGTACAACCGACCCAATGTACTCAATAAGTAATAAGACTAACCTTGGGCTGAAATAAGTGACGAGCTCTATAGGCACAATCCAAATACAGAATTTAACAATATAGAAAAATGTAGACATGCTTTCAAGTTTAACAGTTTCAGCTCAAAACAGATAAAATATGCCAAATGTGATTGAAATGAGGAATGATACATCTCTATATCTAAATGTCAATTATACATGCCAACTGTAATGCAAAACAATGATAAAATCATATGCATACTCTCAAAGTATCAATTCACTCAGTCCTCCCATTCACTCAATCCTCATAGTCACTCATTCCTCGCAGTCATTCAATCCTCACAGTCACTCATTCCTCACAGTCATTCAATCCTCACAATCACTCAATCCTCCCAATTGCTCGGCACTCGCACTCAATAGGTACCTGCGGTCACTGCTGGTGAGTCAAACTCCGGAGGGGCGGATCCTGCCCAAGCGCTAAAATAAGCCAATTATGGCATGAATCAATAAAGCATGTTGCGGCGTGTACTCCGATCCCATAAATATCGTCACAGGAACCACCTCTATCTTCTTTGGATCCATCTTTGTGAACACCTACTTTTTGCACTATTTTAACACCTCTTAAAATCATTAGTGTTTTGTTATTTTAATTATTTTTCTCAATTTTTGTGTCTTTAATTGCATATTTCGTATCATAAAAATACAAAGAAAAAAAATATAGTTCTTTCTTCATTTGTGCATTTTAGGAATTAATTAACTATTCAATTGGTGAATTAATCAAGTTAATTGACCATTTAAAAAAGTTATTTAATTAATTTATTTGTTTGTGTAAATTTAGTTTGATAAGTTGGATTAAGAAAGAAATTGAGCCAAATTTAAAAGAGAAAGTGGCCAAGAGTGCAAGACAAGGGGTTGTTATGGGAGGATTTAAAACGACGCAGTTTCAAGACAAAACTACGTCGTTTTGGTTAAATAAATAAAAATCCATCATGGCCATTCATTCCATCTTAATCTAATGGTCCAAATTTATCCTCAACTAAAATATAAAAGCTGAAAATTAGATTTTTTGCCCCATTTGTTAACCCTAAATCTTTTTCCCATCTCTATCTCTTCTCCTCTTTCTCTCCAGCCGCCGCCCACTCGCCGCCACCTCTGCCACCATCCATCGCCGTGGCGTTTGGTCCAAACACCCCCAAAATTTTACCATATAATCTCTAACACCTTCTCTTTCCATATCTTCAAACCAAAACCTCCAAACCCCTCAAACTCTATGAATTTTAGATTTAGGAACCATAGCCGCCACCCCTTTTACCCAAATTTGTAGCGTTCATGGCATCTCTACCCCACAACACATACATGGTCGGATAGATTCTTGTTTGGACTACCTTTCCCTACTGATTTCGAAGCCAAATTCTGATTGTCATTTTTCCGGCGACTGCCTCACTACCACCAAGCACACTGAGCCGCTGTTTTTGCCTAGATACGACCTGGGAACGACTTTTTTTAGGCGACATGGTGTTGAAATCACCATTCGGCTTCCCCAAATTGGTGGTACTAATGTCTACCACCTAGAAAAGTTCGTTCGAAGGTCGCTTTTCATCTTTTTTCACTGCTCGCGTGTTCCCTGAGATTTATGGATAGTTTCAAGCATGTTCGTTTGGTATAACTTTCATTCCCTCATTTTCTTAAATTTTGTTTTCCCGTTTGGTTTTGAATTTAGTTAAGTTTTTCTATTTTGATTAGTTGTTAGTCTATAATAAGTGTGTTGTGCTAATTTTGTGCAAAATTCAGCAAGATTAGTTGAATCGTTCTATTTATTTAGTCGTTTGTTTAGTCGTTGTCTTTCTTCATTTCTTAGTTAACGATGCTCGTCTAATTTCTGTTTTGAGCATTAGTTTGTGAATTTAGTTGTATGTTCTATTTTTTAGCTTGCACAAATCAATTTGTTTTAATCTAGTTAGTTTGAGTTTTAGTTCCATTTGAAGTCTTGTTTCTGTTTTGTTAATTTTAGTTGTTTGAGTTTGATTTGGTTCAAAATCAATAGGGTGATATTGATGTTGAAAAATCTAAAGTTTAGATGGGTTTGATCATGACTTAGGGAACTAGTGGCTTACTTTCCTACTAGTAGGGTGGCTGAAATGATATTTTTTCTCCTTGCTTCTGACATAGCAGATTTTCAGGCTGTCTGTTTAGCACATAAAGTCAGTTCTTTTGGACAGACTTTTGGTGAACCAAAATATGTCCAAAAGTGGCTTTCTTGGCCTATTTAAGTGTGCCCTTTTCCTCGTTTAGACTCTATCTTACACTTACATATATCTTTAGAGCTGCTCGAATGCACAAAAACTTGAGAGAAAAATAATAATCAGCTGAATACCTATAGTAAGTTGAATTTCAGAGCTTTGTGATCTACTATTTGAGTGTAAAATTTTTCACAAAAACAAAAAGATCTTTTGGGTATATATATAAGTATATTAATAATTTTATTTTGCTGGTCAGGCCCCAAAATAATAAGCAGCTGGCCCATTTCATAAATAATTGGGGCACATCTTACATTTTTCTTAAATGAAAACGAGCCCAGTGGCCCCATTGCCATGAAACTCAAGTTGGCCCATTTTCTCAAATAAAACAAGCTGGCCCATATTTAAATAAAAGCTGGCCAACCTTTCACATTCTAATTTAGTCATAAAATTCTAATAATACGATTTTCTTTTAAATAATTTAATTACCTTATTAATTAATTTAAATGATTGGCAATTTTAGGCACGTTTCAAATATAGACCATGTGTTAATACACGATTCTTGGTCAACATTTAATTAATAAAATGGTCGCATGTGCATTCTCGCTCCTTGACCTTTGATTAATAAATTATTCTTTTCAGTAATTAATTTTATTTAAACCATGTGTACCGACACGTTCCTTGGTTTAGTACATGTAATTAAATAAAGGCATTATGTGCTTACACGCTCCTAGGCCAAAGTTAATAAAATTCAATTAATTATTAAGCGGTAATAGACAATAGTAATTTAAGGCAAATAAAGTATACTTTATCCAAAAATAATTCAAGCCAATTTTAGTCAATAAAAGCGATCGTGCTAGAACCACGGGACTCAGAGAATGCCTTACACCTTCTCCCGGGTCAACAAAATTTCTTACCCGGACTTTATTTTCGCAGACCAACATGAAAAGAGTCAATCTTCCTTTGAATAGGGATTCAAACAAAATGTGTCTTGGAACACCCAAAAATCAATTCCAAGTGACGACTCTGAATAATAAAATAATCCCTACTTCAAAATTGTCACTTTAATTGGAAAAACTCTTTAACTCACAACGATTCATAACACACACACACACGTGCATATATATATATATATATATATATATATATATATATATATATATTATGAATGCCACGTGTCCCAAGAATGCCACCGAATTGAGCCAAAACTCACACTTGGAGAACTTGGCATAAAACTTCTCTTACCTCAACCATTGTAGCACAATCCTCAAATGTTGTGCATGCTCCTCCTGGCTACGTGAGTACATAAGGATATCATCAATAAATACTATGACAAATGAATCAAGATATGACTGGAATACATTGTTCATCAGATGCATGAATGTTGATGGGGCATTGGTCAGCCCAAAAGACATCACGAGGAACTCATAGTGACCATAACGGATCCTGAATGTTGTCTTCAGAATATCCGAGTCCCGAATCTTCAGTTGGTGATACCAAGACCTCAAATCAATCTTAGAGAACACCATCGCTCCTTGAAGATGGTCAAAATAAATCATAAATGCGCGACAAAGGATATTTGTTCTTGATTGTAACTTTGTTCAACTGCCTATAGTCGATGCACATCCGCATAGTACTATCCTTCTTCTTCACAAACAGAACCGGTGCACCCCAAGGCGATACATTAGGCCTAATAAACCCCTTATCAAGAAGCTCCTGAAGCTACTATTTAAATTCCTTCAACTCTGCTGGTACCATACGATACGGAGAAATATAAATGGACTTACTGCCCTGCACCAAGTCAATACCAAAATCAATGTCCCTGTCGGGTGGCATGCCCGACAGGTCTACAGAAAACACATCCGGAAAGTCTCGCACTACCGGAACAGAATCAATAGTAGGAATATCAGCACCAACATCTCTCACAAACTCCAAATATGATAAACACCCCTTCCCAACCATCCGTTGGGCCTTCAAATATGAAATCACCCTGCTGGGAATATAATCCAGAGAACCTCTCCACTCGATCCTTGGCAACCCCGTTATCGCCATCATCACAGTCTTAGCGTGGTAATCCAGAATAGCATGACATGGAGACAACCAATCCATACCCAAAATTACGTCGAGATCAACCATACTAAATAATAAGAGATCAACTCTAGTCTACAATCCTCCAATGGTCACCACACACGACCGATACACAAGGTCTACAACAATAGTATCGCCCACCGGCATAGATACATAAACATGTGAAACTAAGGACTCACATGGCATATCCAAATAACGAGTAAAATAGGATGATACATAGGAATAAGTAGAACCATGGTCAAATAATGTGGAAGCATCTCTATGGCACACAGAAAGAATACATGTGATCACTGCATCTGAAGCAACGACCTCTGGCCTGGCAGGAATAGCATAGAATCGAGCCTGACTGCCACCTAATCGGCCTCCCCCTCTAGGGCGACCTCTAGCTGCCTGAGCCCCACCCGAGCTGGATGGGCTGGTGGTGAAGTAATTGGTGCGGAAGTCACCGCCTGACCCCTCTGCTGAACTAGACTTCCAAAGCAATGGGGACACTCTCTCCATACCTGCCCAAAATCCCCGCACTTGAAGCAACTCCCTGTTGGTGGTGGGGAGTGAATCGGGCCCCGAGAACCAGAATAACTGCTAGGAGAACCTGGTACAGATGAACCTTGAACCGATGGCGTACATGATAAACTCTAAGCTGGGAGAGCACTGAGAGATGACTGACCCAGACGAGCACTGTATGAACCATGTCTAGTTGATGCACCACAATGAACCAAACGAGCCATCTGAGCGGGTCTATAAGGACGACCCCAGCTGTGGTAGTACTGCCCCCAGAAGGAACACCGCTGAAACCACGCAAACTACGAGGCCTCTTGGCCTCCCTCTTCTCAGGCTCCTGACTTCGGACCAACTCTAGCTGCCGAGCAATATCAACCATCTTATCGAACCTAGTACGTGATGCATTCTCCCGAGTCATAACAAAACGCAACTGATAGCTGAGGCCATCATGAACCTCCTAATCCTCTCCCTCACTGTGGGAACCAACCAGATCGTGTGACGAGCCAACTCTAAAAATATAATCTCGTACTGGGTCACGGATATACCCTCCTGGCATAGTTGTTCAAACTACCTCCACAACTCTTCCCCGCGGGTCGGTGGCACAAACTTCTCCAAGAAGAGAACGGAGAACTCGTGCCATGAAACTAGTGCAGCATCAGCTGGCCTACTCCGCTCATAGGCCTCCCACCATCTAAAGGCTTCCCTTGTCAGTTAAAAAGTAGTAAATGTAACCCCACTCGTCACGACCTTAAATCCACTAAATATCGTGATGGCGCCTAACACCGCCGTCAGGCAAGCCAACAATAAATGATTAACTTAATTACTCATTTTTGGTACTTTTGAAATCATAATTTTCATTAATTAAATGGTAAGAAATAGAATTCATAGGGTAAATGGTAATATATTTTTACAACTTAATTAATAAACAACTTGTAAGCACCCCCAAAACCCGGTGTCACAAGTGCATGAGCATCAACTAGGAAATATAAAAAAATACAACATCTGTCTGGAATACAACTTAGACAAGAGAACATAAATAACTCTGATGGAAACTATGCAGGCTGCGGATCGTAACATGAAATGCAGCTCACGGTAAATCCCCGCAATATCCGCGCCTCTACGCCCAAAAGATCACCAGACATATATGTACCTGCACAAAAATGTGCAGCAAGTGTATTATAAGTATGTAAATCAACGCGTACCCAATAAGTATCTAGCCTAACCCCAGCTAAGTAGTAACGAGAGGTCGATATCGACACTTATTAGTGGTCCAATATGATAGATACAGCAATAGGTAAACAGATATGGGGCTGAATAAATAAATGAAATAAAAAAGTATAAATACGTGGTACAATCCTCCTCTCAGCAGTAAACTCAAACTCTCAATTAGTAGTTACCTCCTCAATCGGAGTATATGTATATATAATGGACCTCACCAGATAGGTCATCATAAATTGAATCAGGAAACCTCCCAGATACACTGGCTCCTGACAATTAATACGCACGATTCCATTGGAATATTTTATAGAAAGGCCGAGGCGTACGGCCTGATCCCATCATAACCTGGTATATAACCATAGATGCATTTGTTATATTGTCGAGGCGAACGACCCGCTCCCATGAGAGTGTGGTACATAATCCTGCCGAGGCGAATGACCCGATCCCATAAAAGTGTGTGCATTGCCGAAGGTCGAACGATACGAACCATAGATGTTTTCTATTACACTGCCGATGTGAATGGCCCAATCCCATTAGAATAAAAAGCTTTGACGGGTCCTTGACCCCACTCATGAATAACGTGTGAGTTATGAACTTCAAGGAAACTTTTTGATGAAGAGGCACAACACGAGGGAAAAACTTAAGGAGAGTATAATTATTCCACGGCTAATCATGAAGCCTGTCGAATATCTATAATGGCAAGTCTATCACTCTACGAGAGTCTAGTATCCAGTTATAATGCGAAATAAAAGAATTAAACGAGCAAAGATAACCCCTATAATATAAGTATAGCATGGTATGAACCTAAGTCTATCCGGATAATAACATGAATCTAGCTACGTACGGACTCTCGTCACCTCGTGCGTACTTAGCCCTCGCAACAAGTAACACATATCAAATACATCACCTAGGGGTAGTTTCCCCCTCACAGAGTTAGACATGAGACTTACCTTGCTTCAAAGTTCCATAACTGACTTCAAAGCCTCTCTAACACCTCAAACTGATGCCTGTTTCTCCAAAACTAGTCAAACAATGTGCAAACCAATAAAAATATACTCCAAAACTCGTAACAAATCATTTTAAACCAATTCGCAACTCCGCTCGAAAAGTCGATAAAGGAAACCCTCAGGCATACGTGCCCGAATTATGAAACTTTTCGAGGATAAACATTACCCATAACATTACGAACTCAAACATATAATTTATTCTAAATTTCATGTCAAATTTCGTGGTAAAAATCTCAAAATACCAATTTCTAGGTTTCGTTCAAAATCTCACAATTTCTACCAATTTTCATGCTTGAATCCATATAAAAATCATGTATTTAACTCTAAATAAGTGGGGATAACTTACCTTGCCATCGATGATAAAAACCTCCACTTGAACCTCTCCAAGAATCGCCCAAACCAAGAGAGAATGAAAGAAAATGGGCCAAATCTCGTTCTTAAAAGAGCACACTGCCCAGCGACCACTTACACATGCGGTCACTTGAACGCTTATGCGGTCCCGCAGATGCGGCCAAAATACCGCTTTTGCGGTCCTTCTTCAGGCCCCTCAACTCCGTATCTGCGTCCCCATACTCGCTTTTGCGTCTCCATGTGCGCAGGTGCGGTCCCGCTTCTGCAAAACTCGACCGCATTTGCGGTCCCAGTGAGAACCGCTTCTACGACCCTCTTGGCCATTTCTATGGCTCCACACTGCGGCCAAAACCTCACATGTGCGGTTACACCAGAAGACAACTGCTTCAGCACTTCTTGCAAGTCCAAATTTGATCTGTTGATCATCCGGAATCCACCCGAGGCCCTTGGGACCTTAACCAAATATACCAACATGTCCCAAAATACGATACAAACTTAGTCGAAGACTCAAACCAAGTCAAGCAACATCAAAACTACAAATCGCGCCTCGAATCAAACTTACAAATTTCCAAATTCTATATCTTGTGCCGAAACGTATCAAATCAGGTCCGATCGACCTCAAATTTTGCACACAAGTCATAAATAACATGGCAAAGTTACTCCAAGGCTCGGAATCCCAAACGGACATCGATAACATAAAAATCCATTTCAAGTCAAACTTAAGAATTTCTTAAACTTTAGAAATACCAACCTTCCATAATAAGCGCAGAAATGCTCCCGGGTGATCCGATACTCAACCCGAACATACGCTCAAGCTTGAAATCATCATATGAACCTATTGGAACCTCCAAATACCGATTCCGAGGTTGTTTACTCAAAAGTCTTACCTTAGTCAATTCTTCCAACTCAAAACATCCGAAATTAGAATTTTCTTCCCAAATCAACTCCGAACTTCCCAAAATTTAATTCCGACCACACGTGCCAGTCAATATACCAAAAGTGAAGCTACTCAAGGCCTCAAACCGTCGAACGACGTGCTATAGCTTAAAACGACTGGTCGGGCCGTTACATTCTCTCCCACTTAAACATACGTTCGTCCTCGAATGTGCTAAAACTGCTCTGTAGTTGTCCAAAATAACTGTTTAACACCTCGTGCACCTACCCGTGACACCACAACCCAGTTGAGCACATTAGCTCGAGCCAGACTGAAGATCCTTCCTGCTACCTTGGCTAACAAGCTTTAGAACCAAATTCCAACATCCAGAATTCTCCACGACACCATATTCTAACATGCGAATACTGTATCAATCACTACACACTGTACCAAAACATGATCATGCATTTATGCTTAAATCACACCATGCACCACATAACTCATTTGTCCAAGGCAATCTCTCCCCAAGCACAACAGTTGAAATTTCACGAATCCGGTGCCCGCAATACACCTCCTAAAACATGTAAGTCATGTTCCAACTCTTGCAATACTGCCACGATGGAAGAGATGTGTAGAAACTCATAACCACCTACCGAATCAACAAAGCATGGAGTCTCTTCTCCTGAACTGAATAACAATATTTGCTCTTTAATATACTTTATGTAAATCTGATCGCACTGATCCCAGGTCCAATTATCTCGTCTCACCCAGTACAAGCTGCTCAGGCAATAAGCCAACTCAAACACTGACCAAGATTCTCATATGACGCCATCAATGTGCCGACAAACTACAAACTCGAATATGACACATAAGAAAAAGCAAACTCTGGAAAAGAATTACTCAGCCTACATGTCTAATGAAACAACCGAAAAGATGTCATGAACCTTCCTCAGAGAATGGGAAACAAAACACACAAGAATAGGTATAGGGAACTGTACTCAACATCTCACTGTTGCGGCGTGCAACCCGATCCACACATGATGTCGTTGCGACGTGAAACCCGATCCAAACAACATACCCATGGCGGAGTGCCACCCGATCTGCACATAACAATCAAAAAGAAAAATACACATATCAAGCTGTAATGCTTATACTTATGAAGTGCCCGAATATCGGCCACAAGCACGCCAAGTGCATAATTCAAATTCTGGGGAGACGGATAGTGTCGTATGCTACGAAACTCAAGCACAACTAAGGTGCAATAAATGACCTACATCTCGAGAAACATCTTGCTCCCACAATCACCACAAACTCTATGGGACCTCAATATGTGTGCGAATAATAAAACTGTCTCACAACCCACATGGCACAGTAGAGATTACACGGAATAGGTGACGACAGAAATAACATCCCAAGCCCGAAGACTCCTCCGTAAGAAATGCTATGCTGAATGAATACACCCAGCCTGATGTAGAGCACACATTCACATTTAGACCCATCAGCGGACCTCAAGCCGATTTTGATCATACCATACTAGGCTAATAACCCTTCAATGATCCACAATAACCCTTGACACATAAGAACAACCGTCAAATCCGAAACAAACTCACACAGTCCACAACCCAAGGAATAGAATGCCTCTCAGGCATAAACACTCATATTAGCGATAGTACCATAATCCCCATACTTGGTTTCAATCTATAATCAATAAAGTGACTACATGTCACACTTGTACAATATTCTCGTGGGATGCGTCCCCACAACCTTCCGCATCAGGTAGCAAAGTCTGCACATCTATACCACCAGTCATACTAATGTTGTAAAGCAACTCGAGAATCCGCAATTCAGTACACAAAGCCTCTTACACAGGACACCATTCTCAGGTGACGATAAAGAAAATACCAGCTTACTCTGAACATCTGAATTCTTCCATGCTCATCCGAGCTCGTGATGTTATTGACAACACCGAATCGCAACCTTGATCCTCAATTTCCAAATTCCCATATTGCTCACTGCACCAAACATGCCACTACGCGAGAGTACGACAATTTCACCATAACTCCTGAACCACCAATAGGATAAACATTTCATCATATAGAAACCTTTCACTTAACTCATTTCAGGAGAACCTTTGCAACACGCGACTGAATTCCATAACTGGAGGAAATACAAACCTCAAGTTGTGGTCTAATCCACCATAACTCTTCCGGGACCCATCTACACATAACAAGCCATCCTAATCAGACACCTCCAAATCAATCAACTTGCGGTGGCTGTCAAGCCCGCATGTATAGCCGCAAACCACCTGTATAACTTAACATTAACACACCGAATGAACTGATCACTGCTACAATCATGCTGATTCAAACCATTACTAACCGAACCAACTTGTTCTAATTTACTCTGGACTTGCCTTAGAAATAATAATAGCTCCATTCACAATATAACGAACTCAATTCGCACTCATCCCGAGTGATCCGAATCACGAGACCACATCGTCTCAATACTCATGAACCATCTCATACCCTCATTACGCACACAATAGCATCTTGAACTGGTACACCCATTCTCATAGTTCCTCTTCGACTCATAATTTATTTTCTCCCATTTCTTCAATGCTGCACCGCAGAGCAATGATCCTTAGGTGCTGCACTTTAATTCTTGAACCCACTAAAACCGTTGTTGAGAGTCACCCACTCTGACCTGGTCCCAAACATAATCAAACTCTAGTGCGCTGCTAGCACGTGAACACCCTATCAGGGAAGTATAAACTCTAAGTCTTCCCAAAACCTGAACATGAATCGATAAGACAAAATATAGCACATATTCCTCAAATCTTTTGCTCGAACTATCACTGATGTTTTCTTTCCTTAGTCATAATAACCCACTAACTCACTGATATTCAGAATCTGCACAAGCAGACAACCACGCGATCCAATCGTAGACGGTGGGCTCCCCCACTTAGCTTTAAGCTACCATCACAAAATGTAGAGCCCACAACAATTCTTCCTTCTCAAATACCATGATCTCGCACCGTCGACCCACCAAATTCTCACCATCCCATATTAATCTTTGCATAAACATTCTGAACCATCAGCCACAACCACACATTCGATCTCCTGCTGGATAGTAAGTAGAAATCTTTGTAGAAACTTCATCGAAATCATGCAACCATTGACCTGCTTACAGGAGATAACCCAGCCGTGGAATTCCATATCGACATCTTCCTACATCGCTGCCCGGGGTACAACTACCACGAAATCAGTAACCCTCCTGAGCCCATTCTCATCCACTAGTTGTACATGTCTGTTCACACCCCATTGACATCAACTGAAAATCTGACAATACATTCCAAACTCGAAGTCATGTTGCATACAAATAAAATTCGTGGACCTAGTCACTGCCTACCATAATTCCCAAATTGCTCTAAACTTTCCTCAAGGCGGATGGCTATCCTACCACAGAACCCATATGCTACTTTACCACTATCCCATTTTGGTTAAACCCTCTCCTTTAAGCAACTTATAGACTTTCGCTTTTCATACTTGACCTGCTAGTAATTCGACCACTGCGAGACACCTTTCGCCCTCTCCTTCCTCGTCTTTCCCTGCCCAAATACTGCATCAAAGCAAAATCCATCACTGTAGCACCTGACCTGGTAAATTGCTACCAACTCTAAGCCTCCTCGAAGATTATCTTTCCCGAGCCATCAGCATTAGAAATGCCGATTCGATCCTGAAGCCATCATACACCTGCCATATCTGACAACTGCTTCTTAGGCACTATTTCACGACACCCTGCCCGAAGGCAAATCAAAGAAAACCATAACACCGGTGATCCTTAATGCATTCAACAAAGACAACGACACCACATCAAAATGAGAATTCCTCTATACTCAAGAACATCAAGTCTCGTTACTCCATCAACCAAAGCCCGAGCATCCATAGACTGATTTTCTTTCCTCTGTTGGAATTAAATGTTGAACCTCTGAATCATGCACTGAGAAAAATCCTCTTTTCAAGTCATTCACTGCCTCGACATAGAGGCAAGCACCCTACCATTTCATCAACACTGTGCGATAACAACGTCTGAACATCATAACAACCTGTGCATAGTCTCAAGACCATCAGAAATACAGCTACTGAGCAAAAATGATGGAACACCCTTCCGCAAGTAATAACTTGCTCGAATGCCTAAGGAGAAACATCATGCTCCACATCTGTAGTACCACTGCAACTCCTCGATGCCCAATTGACATGAGCATTGTACAACGTATAAGAATGAGTAGGAAGGAAATAAAGGAATAAGCCTTAAAGGAATCAAATCGCACGATGAGGAATCAAGAAGGGAAGTGCTCCAAACAGCCCTGTAGCCTCTCAAAGATAAATACATACATCTCTGTACCGATCCGTAAGGCTCTACTAGACTTGCTCATGACTCGTGAGACTTATGTGAACCTAACACTCTGATACCAAGCTATCACGACCCAAAATCCACTAAAGGTCGTGATGACGCCTAACACCGCCGTCAGGCAAGTCAACAGTAAATGATTAACTTAATTACTTATTTTTGGTACTTTTAAAATCATAATTTTCATTAATTAAATGGTAAGAAATAGAATTCACAGGGTAAAGGGTAATATATTTTTACAACTTCATTAATAAACAACCCGTAAGCACCCCCAAAACCTGGTGTCACAAGTGCATGAGCATCAACTAGGAAATATAATAAAATACAATATATGTTTGGAATACAACTTAGACAGGAGAACATAAATAACTATGATGGAGACTCTGCATAATGGGAATCGTAACATGAAATGCAGCTCACAGTAAGTCCCCGCAATATCCGCGCCTCTGCGCCCAAAAGACCACCAAACATATATGTACCTGCACAAAAATGTGTAGCAACTATAGCATGAGTACGTAAATCAACGCGTACCCAGTAAGTATCTAGCCTAACCCCAGAGAAATAGTAACGAGGGGTCGACATCAGCACTTACTAGTGGTCCAATATGACAGATACAGCAAGAGGTAAACAAATATGGGGCAAAATAAATAAACAAAATAAACAAGTATAAATATGTGGTACAATCCTCCTCTCAGCAGTAGACTCAAACTCTCGATTAGTAGTTACCTCCTCAACCGGAGTATATGTATATATAATGGACCTCACCAGACAGGTCGTCATGATTCAAATCAGGAAAACTCCCAGATACATTGGCTCCTGACAATTAATAAGCACGATTCCATGGGAATATCTTATTAAAATGTCGAGGCGTACGACCTGATCCCATCATAACCTGGTATATAACCATAGATGCATTTATTACATTGCCGAGGCGAACAACCTGCTCCTATGAGAGTGTGGTACATAATCCTGCCGAGGCGAACAACTCGATCCCATAAAAGTGTGCGCACTGTCGAGGGTCGAACGGAGACCTACCTCATTCCAAAGTTCCATAACCTGCTCCAAAGCCTCTCTAACACCTCAAACCAATGCTCGTTGCTCCAAAACTAGTCAAACAATGTGAAAACCAATAAAAATATACTCCAAAACTCGTAATAAATCATTTTAAACCAATTCCCAACTCCGCTCGAAAAGTAGATAAAGGAAACCCTCGGGCCTACGTGCCCGGATTTCGAATATTTTCGAGGATAAACATTACCCATAATATTATGAACTCAAATATATAATTTATTCCAAATTTCATGTCAAATTTCGTGGTAAAAATCCCAAAATACCAATTTTTTAGGTTTCTTTCAAAATCTCACAATTTCTACTAATTTCCATGCTTGAATCCATATAAAAATCATGTATTTAACTATAAATAAGTGGGGATAACTTACCTTGTCATCGATGATAAAAATCTCCACTTGAATCTCTCAAAGAATCGCCCAAACCAAGAGAGAATGAGCGAAAATGGGCCAAATCCCATTCTTAAAAGAGCACACTGCCCAGCGACCTCTCGCACTTATGGTCACTTGACCGCTTCTGCGGTCCTGCAGGTGCGGCCAAAATACCGCTTTTGCGGTCCTTCTTCAGGCCCCTCAACTCCGCATGTGCGTCCCTATATGCGTTTCTACGCCTTCGCTTTTACGTCTCCATGTGCGCAGTTGCGGTCCCGCTTCTGCAGAACTCGATCGCATCTGTAGTCCTAGCCTCCCCTAGCCAGAACCGCTTATGCAACTCCGCACCTACGGCCAAAACCTCACTGGTGTGGTTACACCATAAGACAACTGCTTCAACACTTCTTCCAAGTCCAAATTCGATCTGTTGATCATCCAGAATCCACCCGAGGCCCTCGGGACCTTAACCAAATATACCAACATGTCCCAAAATAAGATACAAACTTAGTAGAAGCCTCCAACCACGTCAAACAACATCAAAACTACAAATTGCGCCTTGAATCAAACTTATAAATTTCCAAATTTCCAAATTTCATATCTTGTATCGAAACGTATCAAATCAGGTCTGATCGACCTCAAATTTTGCACACAAGTCATAAATGACACGGCGAAGCTACTCTAAGGCTCGGAATCCCGAACGGACATCGATAACATAAAAATCAACTACAAGTCAAACTTAAGAATTTCTTAAACTTTCAAAATACCAACCTTCCGTAATAAGCCGAAATGCTCCCGAGTGATCCGATACTCAACCCGAACATGCGCTCAAGCCTGAAATCATCATACGAACCTACTGGAATCTTTAAATCCCGATTCTGAGATTGTTTACTCAAAATTCATGCCTTAGTCAATTCTTCCAATTCAAAGCTTCCGTAATTAGCATTTTCTTCCCAAATCAACTCCGAACTTCCCGAAATTCAATTCCAACCATACGTGCCAGTCAATATTCCTGAAGTGAAGCTACTTAGGGCCTCAAAGCACTGAACGATGTGCTAGAGCTCAAAACGACTGGTCGGGTCATTACACCACTAGTCTCCAGAATACCCGTTGTGCGAAGAATCCACTGGCACTTATCCAAGAAGTCCTGAGCATCCTCTAACTCAGCCCCACTAAATGTTGGAGGCTTGAGCCTTCCAAACCTCTCTAGTCTCTTCTGCTCCTCATCACTCATAATAGAGCCCACCTGAGCCTGGGTAACTATAACCGACTGGGCTGGTAATACCCCGGTGTCTGAAGTACGTGCATCACCTGCTTTGGAGTACGGGTGGCAAGAGTCTGAGCACCTCCCCCGGCCTGAGAAGTGGCTGGCGCGACCGGGACTTAAACCGCCTGAGCAAGGCTAGTGGAAACAATTAATATTTGGGCCAGAGCCTCCTGAAGGCCTGGAATCACAATAGGCACAGCTGGTGCCTGAGTTGGTCCAACCAGCTCAACCACATCTGGAATCTGCTTCTAAGCTGGAGCAACTGGTGGATCTGTAGGTACTGCTCTAGCTGTTGTACGAGCTGCACCTCATTCTCTACCGCGACCCCAACCTCTCGTGGCCCTAGTTGGTGGCATTGGTGGCCATTTGCCCGGTCCAGTAGCACGTGTTCTCACCATCTGTGAGAGAATAGAATAACAGAAGTTTAGTTTCCGGAATCAACAAATTTACACGACAAGAACACAAGAAAGTGAAGTTTTCCTAATGGTTCGACAGCCTCTCGAAAATAAGTACAGGCGTTTCTGTACCGATCCGCAAGACTCTACTAAACCTGCTCATGACTCGTGAGACCTGTGTAACCTAGGCTCTGATACCAACTTGTCATGACCCAAATATCACATGTCATGATGACGCCTATCGCAATATTAGGCGAGCCGCCAATCATAATAAACCATGCATCTTTAAATTTGAAAACAAAATAAAATAGGTTTGCGAGTAAAATCTCATAAATACTGATACGAAAATACTGCAACTCAATACAATATTTTCCTAAAATCCGGATGTCACTGAGTACATGAGCATCTATACAATAACATGGTCTGACTACTGAAACACTGTCTAGGAAGGTAGAACATTATAAATAAAACTAAAAGATAAAGGACGAGAGTCTAGGTCTGCGGACGCCAAAGTAGCTACCTTGAGAATCTCCGAACTGATAAAGCTCTAAAATCAGCAACCATCGTACCCGGAAGTATCTGAATCTGCACACGAAGTGCAGAGTGTAGTTTGAGTACAACCGACCTAATGTACTCAATAAGTAACATATCTAACATTGGGCTGAAAGCAGTGACGAACTCCACAGGCACAATCCAAATACAGAATTTAACAGTACAAAAATGTAGACATGCTTTCAAGTTTAACAGTTTCAGCTCAAAACAGATAAAATATGCCAAGTGTGACTGAAATGAGAAATGATACATCTCTATATCTATATGCTAATTATGCATGCCAATTGTAATGCAAAACAATGATAAAATCGTATATATACTCTCACAGTATAAATTCACTCAGTCCTCCCATTCACTCAATCCTCACAGTCACTCTTTCCTCGTTGTCATTCAGTCCTCACAGTCACTCAATCCTCCCAATCGCTCGGCACTCGCACTCAGTAGGTACCTGCAGTCACTGCTAGCGAGTCAGACTTCCGGAGGGGTGGATCCTGCCCAAGCGCTAAAATAAGTCAATCATGGCATGAATCAATAAAGCATGTTGCGGCGTGCATCCCGATCACATAAATATCCTCACAATCAGGCCCTTGGCCTCACTCAGTCATCAATCTCTCCAGTCTCTCGGACTCACGAATATCATGACAATCAGCCGAAACAATGATGATGTGATGTATCAATATATGGCAACAGAGAGTGAGATATGATATGCAAATGATAGATGTGATTGACTACATAATTGCAAATTAAGCAAGTAATTCAACAGCAATACGACCTCTGTGGGTCCCAACAGTACCAGCGTATGGCCTAAGAATGATTTCTAACATGAATCACCTCTCAATTTCTCTAACACATGGAGAATATATGGATAATAACAAGATTATTAGACTACACAGTTCCAAGGAATCGACCGAGTCATAATTCTTACGGTACACACCCACACGCCCGTCACCTAGCATGTGCGTCACCTCAACACCAACCACATAACACGTAATTCAGGGATTCTTACCCTCAAAACCAAGTTTAGAAGTGTTACTTACCTCAAGCCGTGCAAAATCTCTACTCCAATAAGCCCCTGACTCGCGAATCGGCCTCTGAACGCCTCAAATCTAGCACAAATAACTCGATACAATCAACACAAGCTATAGGAATCAATTCCATATGAAAAAAGCTAAGTTCTTAAGCAAAAGTCAAAAAGACAACTAAAAAGTCAACTCCTGGCCCACGTCTTGAAATCAACCAAAAGTTACAAATTCTGAAACACCCATTCAACAACGACTCCAACCATACTAAAATTACTCAAACACCACACCAAATCAAATATGACTAGTTGTCTTTGCACCTGTAGGATCCAATACTGAATCCACTCCTCTACTGCTTGGTTCAACATTAAATATGTCTCTACCTCTACCTTCTCCATCTTTAATATCTCAAATATAACCTGCAAATATCCCATAGCAGATCACAAATCTAAAAACAAGACTATGTGTGGTTAAGAAAATAATCTGGCTTCTCAAACTTCAGACATATACATGCTAAACTTATTTAGTTCATTTGTTAAAACTTCATACCAAAACATGATGAAGTTTTGTCCTACAGCCTACAGTTTTGTAATGAGTTTTTTCCGAAACTTCAGACTAAACACGCTGAACTTTTTTAGTTCATTTACTAAAACTTCAGACTAAACATGCTTAACTTTTTGTCCTGCATTATGTATTTTTCTAATAATTTTTTGCTAAATTTCATACTTGTACATGCTAAAGTTTTTTTGTTCATTTCCTAACACTTTACACTAAACATGCTAAAGTTTCCATACTACAGGATAGTTTGATTTGCCTTGTTATTACTTTCAATGGGAGATGGACTTTTGATTACAACTACTTGGATCATGATACAAAACTTGTTTTGGTTAATAAACAAGTATCATTCAAACTTTCCTGAAGATAATTAGTGAAGTCATAGATTTTGATGCAACCAAATATGCACTAAAAATATGGTTTGATCTCAAACTACATACAAGCAAATGGATGCTTGTGATGAAGAACTCAGAACATGTATACATTTGCTAACAACTGATTCAACTTATAAAAATTGCCATTTTTGTCATCGAAAAAATACAACTACTTTCTGACAGTATTGCTGCTTTAGAATCTGCAACATTTAAACCATCCCTTGCACATACAATAGATTCAGAACAACTTGTTGATTATCAACATGAAGTAGAACAACCAATAATGGAAGAAGACAACGAGCGACAACCTTCTAACATTACAGCTGATTCAGAATCTGGAACGCTGTAAGAATTACCTGTCGCTATAATAAATTCAGACCAGTTTGGTGAGGCCTAACAAGAAGAAGGACAACTAATAATGCAAATAGACAACCAACACACAATCCAACAATGTTTATTGTTATCTCCTGCAATGATAAGCAATAACCAAGATCAAGAAAAAACATAAATTATACTGATAACATCAGATACAATTGAAGAAATTGTTAAAACTTCTACTGCTTCTAAGAAATCAAGAAAAAGAGTGAGGAGAAAGCTGAAAGAATCTCCACTATGTTGACAATGAGTCTAGTCATCACGAGGAAAATAATAACATAGCGCCCGGTGACGAAGTATCGCCTGTTGATCCCATCAGAATTTCGGTCGCATGCCCAATTGATGCTAATTCACATGTGGCTATCAACACAAACCTGCCTACCGACCCCGAGAATAGCGTCCGTGGTGGAGCCCGATCGGCAGCTCAAAATACACAAAATATTAGAGGAGACGAGATTAGTTTACGGGTGATCTTCAAAATATTGCAGGCTCAACAGGCGGCGATAGCTCTGTTACAGAACTAAAGCCGTGCACCGAGCAAAGTTGAATCCGATCCACCCTAGGAAGTTATCCGCAGGGATGAACCGGTCGCAGAAAGATCAAATAAAAATAAACCGGGGGCTAACCCCGAGACCATAAAGATGCTCGAAGAATTGACAAAGTGGGTAGAATCCGAGGAGAAGAAAATCGAAGCTAATGACAAAAAGATGGAAATTTACAATTCCAGGGTAGACCAAATCCCAGGAGCACCGCCGATATTTAAAGGCCTGGATTCCAAGAAGTTCGTACAAAAATCATTTCCTCCGAGCGCAGCTCAAAACCGATCCCTAAGAAGTTCCACATGCCCGAGATTGCTACCCAAATGAGCATGTAACCTCTTATACATGTGACATCAAAGGGAATGACTTGGAGGATGATGAGATCGAGTATGTCCTGTTAAAGAAGTTCGGAGAGACCCTGTCGAAGGGAGCTATGATATGGTACCACAACTTACCTCCTAATTCTATTGACTCATTTGCTATGCTTGCAGATTCTTTCATGAAAGCACACGCCGGGGCCATCAAGGTCGATACCAGGAAATCAGACCTTTTCAAAGTGAAACAGAAGGATAACGAGATGCTCAGAGATTCGTGTCGAAGGAAACATGAGGTACAATGCCTTGTTTGGGAGATCATGGATCCACAACATGAGGACAGTATCCTTGACTCTGCACCAAGTGTTAAAATTCCCAACACCAGGTGGGATTAAAACAGTTTATGGGAAACAACCAGCCACCAAGGAAATGTTCACGGTCGCGGCATCCACGATCTCAACATCGGATTCGAACCGGATAGTCAAAGACGGGGCCAAATAGCAATCACTGGTACCAGCCTCGACAGAATCAGAGGAACGAGGGGTAAACGAGGACGATGACTACGGGGTCCCTAGATCTTTCATAGCCACCAATGACTCCGACACTACAAAATCAACAGTCGAGGAATTGGAATAAGTCACATTGAGTGCACACTTGCCCGAGTGAAAGGTACACCTGGGCACGGGGTTAAGCCCCAAGATCAGGAAAAAACTCATTCAATTTCTTATAGGTAATGCAGATTGTTTTGCTTAGTCTCACCTTGATATGATAAGGACCCCGCCGAAGATAACCACTCACAAATTGAGCTTGGACCTGAAGTTCCATCCGATTAAATAGAAGAGGAGGCCCCAATCCGAGGTCAAACATGCTTTCATCAAGGACGAGGTATCTAAACTCCTTAAAATAGGGTCCATTCGGGAGGTCAAATACCCGAATTGGTTAGCAAATATAGTGGTAGTCCCTAAAAAGGGGAATAAATTAAGAATATTTGTAGACTATAATGATTTTAATAAGGCATGTCCCAAAGACTCCTTCCCTTTGCCCAACATCGATCGCATGATCGATGCCACGGCCGACCACGAGATCCTCAGTTTTCTCGATGCCTACTCCGGGTACAACCAAATACAGATGAACCCGAGTGATCAGGATAAAACCTCCTTCATCACTAAGTACGACACATACTTCTATAACGTGATGCCATTCGGATTAATAAACATCGGTGGAACTTACCAATGCCCAGTAAACCGGATGTTCGAGGAACAAATAGGAAAATCAATAGAGGTTTACATTGACGATATGTTGGTTAAGTCCCTGCGAGCAGAGGGCCATTTAAAACATTTGCAGGAAACCTTTAGCATATTGAAGAAATACAAAATGAAGCTGAACCCAGAGAAATGTGCGTTTGGAGTTGGATCAGGTAAATTCCTCGGGTTCATGGTATCCAACCGAGGAATCGAGATCAACCCCGACACTATCAAATCCATCAAATACATCCACGATCGTGGATAATATGAAGGTTGTGCAAAGATTAACCGGGCGCATAGCCGCCCTGGGGCGATTCATCTCGAGGTCCTCCGACAAGATCCACCGATTCTTCACACTATTGAAGAAAAAGAATAACTTCTCATGGACCCCAGAGTGCCAACGAACCTTGGAGGATCTCAAGTGGTATCTATCGAGCCCACCGCTGCTACACACGTCGAAGACAGATGAACAACTATACTTGTACTTGGCAGTATCAGAAATAGCGGTAAGTGGAGTCCTGGTCTGGGAAGAGCAAGGTACGCAATTTCCAATTTACTATGTTAGCAGGACCCTAGGTAAGGCAGAAACCAGGTACCCTCACCTAGAAAAGTTGGCGCTCGCTTTGCTAAAAGCCTCTAGAAATCTAAAACCATACTTCCAGTGTCACCCCATATGTGTCGTGACTACTTACCCGTTGAGGAATGTTATGCATAAGCCTGAGCTCTCGGGTCGGTTGGCCAAATGGGCCATGGAAATCAGTGGCTACGATATTGAATATCGACCCCAGACCACCATTAAATCTCAAATTTTGGCAGACTTTGTGGCCGACTTTACACCGGCCCTATTACCCTAGGTCGAAAGAGAGTTATTAATCAACTCAGGGACTTTCTCGGGGATCTGGACCCTCTTTACGGATGGCGCTTCGAATGCAAAATGGTTTGGACTTGGCATCGTTTTGAAGCCACCAACATGCAATGTAGTTAGACAATCTATTAGGACTGTGAAATTGACTAACAATGAGGCCGAATATGAGGCCATGATTGCAAGTCTTGAACTAGCCAAAAGCTTGGGGGCAGAGGTGATCGAAGCCAAGTGTGACTTCCTCCTCGTGGTGAACCAAGTTAATGGGATGTTCGAGGTCAGAGAAGAACAGATGCAAAGGTACCTGGATAAGTTGTAGGTAATATTACACCGGTTCAAAGAATGGACTTTGTAACGCGTACCTCGGGATCAAAACAGTGAGGTCAATGCCCTTGCTAAGTTAGGATCATCGTTCGAGGACGGCGAGTTAAACTCGGGGGCAGTCGTACAACTTATGAGATCGGTAGTGGAAGAAGGACATGCCGAGATTAACTCAACGAGCCTAACTTAGGACTGGAGAAATAAATATATAGAATATCTGAAGACTGGAAAACTGCCCTCAGATATAAAAGAATCGAGGGCCCTGCATACAAAGGCAGCCCAGTTTAGCCTGTCCGAAGACGGAACCCTATTCAGAAGAACATTCGATGGCCCACTTGCGATATGTCTAGGACCAGGGGATACCGAGTACGTTTTGAGGGAAATCCAAGAAGCCACCTGTTGTCACACCCCCTTTTTTCCCACGCAACCCTTATTACGAGGTTGAGTTAGAAGAGTTTTTCCAATTAAAGTGATGTTTTGAAAAGGGATTATTTATTATTCAGAGTCGCCACTTGGAATTGAGTTTTGGTGTTCCAAGTCACCTTTTATTGAATCCCTTATCAAAAGGAAGATTTGACTCCTAATTTATGGTCTACGAAAACAGAAGACTGAGTAAGGAATTCTGTTGACTGAGGGGAAGGTGTAAGGCACCCCTCGAGTCCCGTGGTTCTAGCACGGTCGCTTTATTGACTAATGTAAGGCTTAAATCAATTTTTAGTTATTCTTGTATTTTATTGATTATGGCTTATTTATTACCGCTTAATTAATTATTATATTTTATTAATTGTGTTCACCAAGATGCGGTACGCACACAAGGTACTTCTTTGAAATTAAATGTTAAACAAGGTACGGAATGTACACATTGTCAAAACATAATTATTTTGAATTTAAAGGTATCAAGACGCGGGAATGCACACATGATCCTTTTATTACTTAAGCATATCAATCCAAAGTTCGGGTATGAACACATGAGCTAATATTTAAAGTACATCTAAAATTTTTCTAGCGTTTTATAGTATTTCAATTATTTATCTTTTTAGATCTGAGATATATATTTGTATACTATTACTTTTACCTATTACAATGAGTCTTAAATTAGTGCCTAGGCCGAATTAATATACTCCTTGTGAACCCTCTTTATTAAAATTGACATATAAATGCGAGCAGCAATATGCCAAAAATTTAGCCATGACATTTGTAAGCAATTAATGCAAAATTAAGACTAAAATTTGAAAATACAGTCATTTAACGATCACAATCATGAAATCAATTCTTGACTCCAAAATGGGAAGCAGCAAACTAATTCAATTCTCGAAACTATTTCAAACAAAAAATTATCCTAACACTATTTCAAATCATTAAGAACTCACTTAAATCACTAGTATAATATTCCATATACGAAGGACGTTAGCTTTTAGAAAAGAAATTCTCATATAATCTAGCCATATATATCAATAGAATAAGTCAACTTAACTTACTTAAACGCCAAAGGCAGTAAGTAATAAAAATAATTAACGTAACTCTAGTCACTTTCTTTTTACCTTTTTTTTTCTGAGACTAAATAACTGACCAAATTAATAAGTTACAGACGTGATTTAAGCTTACAAAGATATCTTTTTTTTTTTTTTTTTTTACAGAAAACTTTACCAACAGGGTTGAAGGATTTTCGACAGAGACTCCGACATTTACTCTTTAAGTTGAAATGCCTTTTATTTTTTAACTGATGCTCCTACGAGTCTAAGTGAAAATATACCGCAACTCCAGCTTAAAACGCAGACAATACAGTAACGTGCTCGACATAACATTTATACCAACTTAACAATAGATAAGGCGAATATTAGCAGGAAAGCTTCATTCATCCAAAGCATATTTAGAGTAAAACAAGCAGGAAATAGAGTCTTTTATCTTCTCATGTAGCTTATAAACCTACTGTTAGAATGTTCATATCAACAAACAATTATGTAATAGGCTATCAACATGAATCACTTAAAGAAAGTTCTCATAAAAAAACAGTAACAATATTAAGAGAAAAGGTAGTATATCCAAGACGAAAACGAACCTCTAAGGCAGCAAAAGAAACTTTTCCTTTTATTTATAAAAAGTCGAAACTGGTACAAGGAAGCAACTTTCGAATATTCAGAACCAAAAACCGTAACAAAACCTCGACTTCGAAACTCGCCGGAACTCGATGAACCTCGGACGTACTCAACTGGGTTTGGGCATTTTTTTTTTTGGCTGAGATTTGGACCGTTCTCGAGCTGCTTTTAATTGAGTTTGGAGATTATTTCAAGGCTGAAATATTTTCGATGACGTTTAATGTCGATAATGAGAGAAAAGATAAAATCTTTGGCTGCTACTAGCTTAACTCTTTTTAGCGTTCTTTCTTTCTTTCAATTTTCATTGCTTGTTTCCTTCTTTTATGAAGTATTTTCTTTCCTCTTTTCAACGTTACTTTCCTTCCGTTCCCCCCGATTTCGTTCCCTTTTTCTACTTTTTTTTGTCCCCCCCCCCCCTTTTCTAATCTAAATGTATGCCTTATATAGAGAATGTGTAATAGTGTGTGTGTTGATGGAGAAGAAGAGTGGAAAGGTGGGGGGCGTGTGTGTGTGTGTGTGACGGAAATGGGGATATGGGGTTGGGACGTGAGAGACGTGAGTAAGAGGGACATAAAAGGTGGGAAGTTAGGCTAAAAATGGGGATTTATGGGATTGAGATTGTTATCTAATTAAAAATCGGATTTTTGAATTCATTTTTAGGAGATAAATTAAAATATTAAATAAAAAGATTAACTAACATTTCTTACAATATAAAAAAATTAAATATTTACATGTAACTTTAAATGATACTAATAAAGATACTATAATTTAGTTATTAAAATTCTAATTAAAGAAAACCAATTTTTTTTTTTTTTTTTTGTAAATTTTCTTTTTCTCTTTACAAAAAAAAATAAAATTTGTACTATAAGTATGTGAATATCTTTGTAGTTTTTTTTTTTAATAAAACCTATTAAGAGTAAGATAAAAGTTTAAAATATTAAGATTAGACCTAAAAAGAAATATTTATACTAAAATAGTATAGAATTTGGGTGTGGTCAAAAATTAGGTGTTCACAGCATGCCCCTCTTTGCTTGGAAACATGAAGAGTTTTCAAGCAAAGAAAATGAACAAGGTGACTGATTTTTGACCTCACTATTATTTAAAAAGGAAAAGAAGATAAAAGAAAAAAGTGCGACCGAGCCTTGGTTGTAGGCAGCCTACATATCCCGGGTTATAAGGGAATCAGGTCACGTGTAGTTCAAGTGGAAAATGACTGATAGAGTATACTTAGATGGAGAGCCGAGCGAAGTTCCGTCGAGGTTCTGATCCGCGATTCCTACTATTACATCAAAGTGAAAAGAAAATTACATACTCTTGAAATCTAAGAGTTACAAAATTTCTATCTAAATGCTATCTGGAGTCTTGTCTTGAGTCTTGACTTGCTTCCCTCATTGACTTTAAACTGAAACTTGATGCTCTCGATGTAACAAACTATGAAATATTCTCCGAGGCTTGATTCTCGATCAGATGACGAGAAGATGGATCTTGAGACCCTATGTCTTAGCATGTATTATGTCAAAGCTGGTTCGGCTGGTATTGAGATCAAACGTTCCACTTTCTCTGGCGAGAGATGGAATCTTATTTTTTTGCACATCCAATCCGTACTTTGCAAAAACAACCTACAAATCATCAGAAACAAACAAAACGAACAAAAAAATTTTCTGCCCCAGTTTGCTCTAGGAAATTTTTGTGAGTTATTGAAAATTCATTAAACTATATTTGCTATTGCAGAATAAAGAATTGAAAAAAAAAACATGTACCCTATGTTAATAAAAAGGAAGGCAACCAGGGGATGTAGTACCCTATGTTGACCATAAGATGAGGCTCGTGGCACTCTGAGATACTACTAGGGAATGTCATACCCTATGTTGGCAGAAAGTAAGGCAGCCAGGGGATGTAGTACCCTATTTGGCAATAAGGTGAGGCTCTTGGCACTCTGGGATGCTACTAGGGAATGTCGTACCCTATGTTGGTAGAAAGTAATGCAGACAAGGGATGTAGTACCCTGTGTTGAAAATAAGATGAGGCTCATGGCGTTCTGAGATGCTACTAGGGAATGTCGTACCCTATGTCGGCAGTAAAAATGAGGCTCGCGGCACTCTGGGATGCTACTAGGGAATGTTGTACCCTATGTTGGTAAAAAGTAATGCATCCAGGGGATGTAGTACCCTGTGTTGGTGATAAGATGAGGATCGTGGCTCTCTGAGATGCTACTAGGGAATGTCGTACCCTATGTTGGCACTAAAATGCAACCAGGGGATGTAGTACCCTGTGTTTGGCAGTAAGATGAGGCTCGTGGCACTCTGAGATGCTACTAGGAAATGTCGTATCCTATGTTAGCAATGAGAAATGCAACCAGGGGATGTAGTACCATGTGTTGGCAATAAGATGAGGCCCGTGGCACTCTGAGATGCTACTAGGGAATGTCGTACCCTATGTTGGCACTAAAATGCAACCAGGGGATGTAGTACCATGTGTTTGGCAGTAAGATGAGGCTCGTGGCTCTCTGAGATGCTACTAGGGAATGTCGTATCCTATGTTAGCAATGAGAAATGCAACCAGGGGATGTAGTACCATGTGTTGGCAATAAGATGAGGCTCGTGGCACTCTGAGATGCTACTAGGGAATGTCGTACCCTATGTTGGCACTAAAATGCAACCAGGGGATGTAGTACCCTGTGTTTGGCAGTAAGATGAGGCTCGTGGCTCTCTGAGATGCTACTAGGGAATGTCGTACCCTATGTTGGCAATAAAATGAGGCTCTTGGCACTCGAAGATGCTACTACGGAATGTCGTACCCTATGTTAGCAATACAAAATGCAACCAGGGGATGTAGTACCCTATATTGAAGATAGGGTATTGATTCCCTATAATGAAACTAAAAATAACATGATTACATGTATTAGGAGAAAATCAAGGATTTGAGAACTTCACTTGGTGGTGTTCGTCTTTTCACGAACTGTTTCCTAAAATTGTTATGTTCCTGTTCTAAACAAAGAAAGATTTGTTAGTTTTAAAATGGTGGTCGGTTTGTGGCCTTGATTTCTTGGGCGACTTGACCTTGCGTCTATTACACTTGTTAGAAAAACTGACTCCGTCGATGATTGTACAAGTTGCATGGAGATTCTGTCTTTTCTTTCTGGAGATCTTCTTTCTCAACATCAAAACCTAACCATTTTGCGCCTATCACCATTTGTGTTCATGGTGCAAACAACCTTGCTTCCCAAAAATCTTTTAACTGAGTAACTTTTGTTGACCCTTGGAACATTATTTAGTCCTTCCAGCCTTTTTCTCGTCAAGGAAAATCGCAGATGGCTTTATGCCTTTTCCTATACGGTTTATGCCCAGCAATCTTTGCTTTATATAACGGGGAAACTGTAACCAATTTTGCGGTCTTTTCTTTGCTTTGCTTTGACAAGATTATACTGAAGGGACTCAAAAAAAGTAATGCGAAAGAAAAGAAGAAGGTAACCTAATAGATATTACAACTTAATCAAGAAGTGTCCCTTTCAGAAGAAAAAATAAGAAAGGACTTATCTAAAGGAAATATGCTGACTTCAATGAACATGACATGCACTTTGGACTGGATGCCCGATCCGTTTGAACCATCTAATTCTCGAAATCTGTTGTAAACTTAACTTTGAAACTGAGTTCTTTGTCTTGACCATTCTTGTGTCGGGATGTACGAAGCCTTAAATCGATCAATGATGCCCTTTGTGGGTTTTCACCAATTGACCTCTCTCACCTATCTTTCTCTCAACTCACCATTGCCTTATAGTGCCCGTGAGAGTTTTCACCAATAAGACTCTCTCATTTATTTTTCTCTTTTTACAATGACTGAGGCATCACCCGTAGTATACTGACTTAGCATTCTCGAAAGTTGATCAGAAGGTCTTAGCAGGGAAAGGTAAAAAGAAATACTCAACTGAATTACAACTTTTGGACCCATTTTGATGGAACAACCATCGAAAATAAAATAAAACCATGCCCCAGTTTATTTGAATACTTAGGACATGTGGATTTTTGTTTTGGTGTGACCGAACCCCAGAGTGAGGCTGCATACGTATCCTTTCGGAATCAGGTCAGACGTAGTTCAATGACATGAACTTGTTTTGATATTTTTTTTTTTTTTGATTTTTTTTTTTTTTTTTTTTTTAAGTACATTGGTTCCAAAAGAGGGGAAAACAAAGAAATATAAAAGAGGCTTCAAATGGATAACTAGGGTTGACCAGTGTTTGGGTAGCGAGAATGATAGCCTTTCGTCATCCCAACCTGAGAATGCTAAATATAAGAATGCCCCAACAGAGCCATGTCAGACATAGTATCTCTTGACCGCATCTGCGTTGACGGATATATCAGTCACCTTTCCTTCTATATCTTCCAAGTGTAGAGCTCCTTTTGACAATACTTTCTTGACGAGGTAAGGACCTTGCCAATTCGGGGCGAACTTTCCTTTTGCTTCTTCCTGGTGCGGAAAAATACGTTTCAAAACAAGTTGTCCTACCTCAAATTTTCTTGGGCGCACTTTCTTATTGTAAGCACGTGCCATTCTTTGTTGGTATAACTGACCAAAACAAACTGCCGCCAAACGCTTTTCATCAATCAAATTCAACTGTTCCAATAGGGACTTCACCCATTCAGTGTCCTCAATCCATGCTTCAACAATGATTCGGAGAGAGGGAATCTCAATTTTAGCAGGTACGACCGCTTCAGTTCCATAAACCAATAAGTAGGGCGTTGCGCCAACTGATGTACGGACAGTTGTCCGGTATCCCAAAAGAGCAAAAGGTAGTTTCTCGAGCCATTGTCTAGACCCTTGGATCATCTTCTTAAGAATCTTCTTAATCGTCTTATTCGCAGCTTCAACAGCTCCATTAGCTTTGGGACGGTAAGGAGTAGAATTTCGATGCTCAATTTTAAATTGTTCACATACCTCCTTCATCAGATGACTATTCAAATTAGCAGCATTATCTGTAATAATGGTTTTTGGAATACCGAAATGACAGATAATGTTGGAGTGAACAAAGTCTACTACTGCTTTCTTGGTAACTGCTTCCAATGTAATAGCTTCCACCCATTTGGTGAAGTAATCAATTGCAACCAAGATGAATCTGTGCCCATTTGAAGCTTTTGGCTCGATTAGGCCAATGACGTACATTCCCCAAGAAACAAAAGGCCAAGGAGCCGACATAGGATACAACTCTGAAGGAGGCGAGTGAATCAAATCACTGTGAATCTGACACTGGTGGCACTTGCGAACAAAACGAAAGCAATCTCGTTCCATAGTAAGCCAATAATATCCTGCCCGAAGGATTTTCTTTGCTAGAACATATCCATTCATGTGCGGGCCACAAACTCCCGAATGCACCTCATTCATAATCATTTCAGCTTCTTTGGCATCCACACATCTCAACAAATTCAAATCCAGAGTTCTTTTGTATAGGATTTCCCCACTCAAAAAGAAACCATTAGAGAGTCGCCTAACAGTTCTCTTTTGATCCCTATTAGCATGTCCCGGATATTCTCTTGTTTTTAGAAACTGTTTAATATCACGATACCATGGTTCACCATCTGGTTCTGCTTCAATTGTATTGCAATAACCATGTTGATCCCGAATTTGAATTTCTAATGGGTCAATGTGAGTATTACCCGGATATGGAAGCATTGAGGCCAGGGTGGCCAAGGCATCAGCTAATTCATTGTGAAACCTGGGAATGTACCTGAATTCGATGGACTTGAACCTTTTGCTAAGATCCTCCACACATTGTCTATATGGAATGAGCTTGATGTCTCGAGTCTCCCAATCACCTTGAGCCTGCCGAATAAGCAAATCTGAATCTCCCATCACCAACAATTCATGCACATTTAGGTTTATTGCCATGTTCAGACCCATGATGCAAGCTTCATATTCTGCTGTGTTGTTTGTACAGAAAAAATGAAGTCGCGCCGTGGCAGGGTAATGTTGCCCAGTAGGTGATACCAGAATTGTCCCAATCCCTACGCCTTTGATGTTGACAGCCCCATCAAAGTATAGTTTCCAAATTTGACTGTCATCTTGGACTACTTCTTCAACTAAATTAACCTCTTCATCTGGGAAATATATGTTCAAAGACTCATACTCATCATCAACCGGGTTTTCTGCCAGATGATCAGCCAAAGCTTGTGCCTTCATGGCAGTGCGAGTGACATAAACAATATCAAACTCTGTGAGCAAGATTTGCCATTTTGCTAATTTGCCAGTTGGCATCGGCTTCTGAAAGATGTACTTCAGGGGATCCATTCGGGATATGAGGTAAGTTGTATAGGCCAAAAGATAATGCCTAAGCTTCTGGGCGACCCAGGTTAAAGCGCAACATGTTCTTTCCAAAAGAGTGTATTTGGCCTCATAAGTGGTGAACTTTTTGCTCAAATAATATATTGCTTGTTCTCTTTTGCCTGTGACATCATGTTGACCCAGAACACAACCAAAGGAACTATCCATTACTGACAGATATAAAAATAGAGGCCTACCAGGTTCCGGCGGGACCAAAACAGGGGGATTTGACAAATATTCCTTGATCTTATCAAAAGCTTCTTGGCACTCATCTGTCCACTTGATAGCGGCATTCTTTTTCAACAACTTAAAAATAGGCTCACATGTTGTTGTAAGCTGCGCGATGAACCTGCTGATGTAATTCAACCTCCCGAGTAAACTCATGACTTCTGTTTTGTTCTTCGGGGGAGGCAGCTCTCGAATGGTTTTTATCTTGGAGGGATCTAACTCAATGCCTCTTCGACTAACTATAAAACCCAAAAGCTTCCCAGAAGGAACTCCAAATGCACATTTGGCTAGATTGAGTTTGAGATTGTACCTTCGTAGCCTTTCAAAGAACTTTTTCAAGTCTTGCACATGGTCAGCTTGTGTTCTCGACTTAATGATCACATCATCAATATACACTTCAATCTCTTTGTGCATCATGTCATGGAACATGGTAGTCATGGCTCTCATGTAAGTTGCCCCTGCATTCTTCAAACCGAATGGCATAACCCTATAACAATAAGTTCCCCATGGAGTTGTGAAGGCGGTCTTTTTTGCATCTTCTTCATCCATCAGAATTTGGTGATATCCGGCATAACAATCCACAAAAGATTGGATCTCATGTTTAGCGCAATTGTCAACAAGGATATGAATGTTGGGTAAGGGAAAGTTGTCCTTTGGACTTGCTTTGCTTAAATCCCTATAGTCAACACAAACTCTGATTTTCCCATCCTTCTTTGGCACTGGCACAACATTTGCTAACCATGTAGTGTATCGGACGACCCTGATCACATTTGCACTTAGTTGCTTCGTGATTTCTTCTTTAATCTTATCACTCATGTTTGTCTTAAACTTCCTTTGTTTTTGTTGGATTGGTGGAAAATTAGGATGTGTGGGAAGCTTATGGACCACTAGATCGGCACTCAAACCCGGCATGTCATCATACGACCAAGCAAATACATCTCTATACTCAAACAAAACTTGAATTATGGCATCTCTCGTCTTTTGTTCAGTATGAATGCTTATTTTTGTTTCTCTGATTTCTTCAGGACTTCCCAGGTTAATTGCCTCAGTTTCATTTAAGTTAGGCTTAGGCTTATTCTCAAATTGATCCAATTCCCTTTTTATTTCTCTAAAAGCCTCATCTTCGTCATACTCAACTTCTTGATTTATTATTTCGCGATTAGACAGCTTTTTAAGATCTGGGCATGAATTCCGCGTGCATGTCATGTTTTTAAAGCCAGCACTATCGAAACTGAAAATGATAAGAAATTAACAAAAATTAGGAAAATAAAAAGATAGAATTTTACTACGAAAATGGAACTTCATTTCATTGAATTTGAAAGGATAGAAGGGTTAACATCACAGCAAAGCAATTAAACTAAAATATCTGGATTACAACCCTTAAAATAATCCAAATACAGAAAAAACAACAAAACAGGCTACCAAGTCTCCTTCCTGATGGGAAGAGAATTGCTTCCCAGTTGCTGAGCGAAGTATCTGGACCAATCAGTTGAACACTTGCCCGACTAGGGCCCTCCCCAACTTGAACCATATTGATCTCATAAAACATCTCCTTGAGACCCTGGCAAACTCCGTCAATGTCATCCTGAGTAGAAGGATTTTGGACTTCTTCAAATTGTGGCTTGACAAAAGAGTAGGCAATGTGAGGGATTGGTTTGGACAGATTCCAACCATTCTTTTTGCGGGCCTTGGCTCTGTCTATGTCAGCTGATGTTGGTTTAAAGCCCAAGCCAAAGGTATTTTTCTTCGAAAATGGAGCAATGGGGTTCACAATTCCTTGTAGAGAGGATCCCAATCCTTTTCCTGGTTCATAGCCGTTCCTCAACATCAGCGAAGCTACCATCATAGATGTGGCTGAAAGACGGGGATGCAAAATTGGTTTTCCTTCTTCCACTTGGTCCACCTCAATCACCTCAAATGCTTGATATATGATAGATTCACATCCTTCCTTGGCGTCGATATATGGAATGGATGGGTCTTTATAGACAGATGAGTCATCCTCCCCATGAACAATAATTTCTTGCCCGTCACACTCGAATTTGACCATTTGATGTAGGGTGGATGGTACAGCTCTGGCCATATGGATCCACGGCCTTCCCAAAAGAAAATTATTGGAAGTTTCCATATCTAACACTTGAAAGACAATGTTAAAATCAACCGGACCGATTGTCATGGTGAGTTCGATTTCCCCAATAGTGTCTCCTTTTAAACCATCAAAAGCTCTAATGCTGACATTACTGGTTCGAATTCTGTTACTGTCGATGTTCAGCTGTTGTAGAGTAGAAAGAGGACACACATCTACACTTGAGCCTCCATCAATCATGACTCCTTTTACGTAGTGCCCTTCACATTTGACCATAAGATGCAAAGCTCTATTCTGGCCAGCCCCTTCCTCAGGCAAATCATCATCGCTGAAAGTAATTCTATTTACTTAAAAGAATCTTTCAGCCATTTTTTCTAGCTGATTCACCGTTGTCTTTTCTGAGATATATGCCTCGTTCAGAGTTTTGATCAACACACGACGATGCTCTTCTGAATGCAAAAGCAGAGATAACAAAGATATCTGAGCAGGAGTTTTCCTTAGTTGGTCAATGATTGAGTAGTCTTGCAATTTCATCTTCTTAAAGAATTCCTCTGCTTCTTTTTCTGCAACGGGTTCTTTCACTGGCAAGTGACTTTCCCTGGCTTGCTTAGCTTTTCTCAATTCCTCTGGTGAATAACACCTTCCAGAGCGGGTCAAGCCCCCCATTTCACCTGTTTCTTCAACTATCTCTTTTCCTTTGTATGTCATGACAGTCTTGTTATAATTCTAGGGAATAGATTTTGTGTTTGTCACTAGGAGTTGGGCAACAGGTCGGATCACGACTGGCTCTGTTATATTCCTCAAACCATTATTCGGAATGATCTTTTGAATGCCTCCGGGGATGTAAAGTTTTGGCCCACCCAATTGAACCTCAACCTTTTTTGTGCTTCCAGGAACATAGAGAATCGTTTTTTCAGAACATGCCAAGTTCAAACTAGAATTCGCACCTTTCACCATCAATGGTGCCAATTGCGGTGGGCTCACTATCACTTTTGGTTCTGGCCCTATGGTTCTAACAACCATCTCTGTCTTGCCAGACTGCTTATAATCCCGATCATCACAAATCATCCCAATAAAATGTGTATTATCATGAGTTGGGAGCGGATTGTTTGTGATATTAGGAGTATCCTCATTGTATGTTACCACAATTGCCTTTGCTTCAATCAAATTTTCAATGGCTTTCTTTAATGTCCAACAGTTTTCAGTACTATTCCCTTAGGTGTTAGAGTGATACTCACATCTTGCATTTGAGTCAAAACCTTTTGAATTTGGATTCACATAACGCGGCATAATAGGTTCAATCAACTTCAACTGCATCAACTTTCGAAATAGGATTGTATACGATTCTCCAATTGGGGTGAACTCTTTCTTTGGCTCCTGTTCTCTCACATATTCTTGTCGGGGACGAGGATTATATGGTGCCTGAAAATTCGGCCGGAGTTGACGGGAGCCTTGTGGAATCGGTGCCCGCCATTGTTGGTGATTAGGAGGCCTAACATAAGCCTGAGCATTAAACACTGTGTATTGTTGCAGGGGAACTGAGTATCGGGGACCTTGAGGCGGATAATAATGTTGAAGAGAATTGGATAGTCCTTGTTGAAATTGCACGTAAGAAGGAGCTATTCCTCTTTGAACTCCCCCGAACCCAGATGCCATCATTGATCCTTCCTCCTTCTTTTTCCGATTTCCGAAATTGCCTGACCCGCTTTGAATTGCTTGTGTGGTTGCCTTAAGGGCTGCCTGACTCACAATTTTGCCTGACTTCATGCCATTCTCAACTATTTCACCAATCTTAATCGCCTCAGCAAAAGGTTTACCGATGGCGGCCAACATGTAATGGAGGTAATCTGGATCCTGAGCTTGGAGAAAATAGTCAATCATTTCTGCCTCTTTCATTGGTGGTTTGACCCTAGCAGCCTGCTCTCTCCACTTGATTGCATATTCTCTGAAGCTTTCTGTTGGTTTCTTCTTTATGTTGACGAGAGAGGAGCAGTCTGGCACTATATCAATATTGTACTGAAACTGTTGGATAAAATCTTGAGCCATGTCATTCCAAACGTGCCAGTGAGAGATGTCTTGATCTATGAACCACTCTGAAGCAATTCCTGTCAAACTTTCCCCAAAATAAGCCACGAGCAATTCTTCTTTGCCTCCCGCTCCCCTTAGTTGGTTACAATATCTCTTCAAATGGGCAACGGGATCACCATGCCCATCATACTTGTCAAACTTGGGGGTCTTGAAGCCGGGTGGCAAATGAACATGGGGAAACATGCATAGATCGTTAAACGAAACACTCTTGTGGCCCCCCAAACCCTGTATGTTTCTCATGGTTTGTTCCAAGCTCTTCATTTTTCTGGTCATTTCCTCTTGTTCCATATTCTTTTCGGGCTTTTCGATCTCAATTGGGAACACGTTATGAGGAGTGTGCTTGTATGAATCTGGAACCTTTAAAGTCAGTTCTGGAGAGTAATGTTGGGCATCATGAGCATCCAGCTGTGGATCATTATTGGACATTTGAGCAAGAGCCGGTTGAGGGACAGTGAAAGTATGGACAATGAGTATAGTAGGTGGGTCATTTCTGAGGGGTGCGATTGGAGGACGTGGAATGGAGGTACTGGGGATAGTGGGAAGGTTAAAGCTCGGACTGAATCCAGGTTGGTACAATGGGTTACTTGTTATGGAGATAGGCACTTGAGTGGCAACTGACACATTATGAAGATTGTCCGATGGCCCTATGGGTAGTGAGGGCGGTACTTGTCCATTCACCCAGGCTTGGTACATCTCTGCCAATTGTTGTTTCAACACTCTTACTTCTTCAACCAGTCCTGAACCTTGTTCAACCAATTGTCCTTGGACATCATCATTATCTGACTCATTCTCACTGTTGTTTGCCATTCTACTTTTTCCTTTTGATCTCGTGTTGTAAGGGTGAGTCGCCAGTTTAAACCACAAACCAACCACCTCTGTTTTACTTTATCTTTTAAAATGACAAACAACAAACGTGTTAGAGTTAGGCATTTTGCAGATATTAATCACACATTATATGTCATGCACCTAATGCCATTTTCATTTCTAAAATGATCTTGGAAGGCTTTATATTTCATCCCGGCTTATTGATTTATTGGTTTATTTTCATCTTGAATTTAACGGGTTTTTTTTCTTCATTTTTTTTAGATTAATTATGGTTATGATCACATCCGATGAGGATTGCCTACGTATCATGACGCCACATGAATCAGACCATTACGTAGTTCAGGGGAAAACAATAATAGTTTTTTTTAACAAAACGAAATAATACAATAACAGAAAGGACATTACATTGAAAATGACTTACCAAACTCTGACAAGACCAAAAGACAGCGATTTTAAAGATTCAACAATGACTCAAACTAAAACATAACTACTACATAAAAAGTTCTAACAACTACGACTATAATTCAACTCCACAATCTTCTGGCTTTCAAACACTGGAACATCTGCTCATGGTGGGGCTTGCCCTGGTTGACCCCCTAATGTACGGTACATCCTTTTCTAACTCTGCTGCAAGATGACGGGCAAAAGTAGGTGCATGCTCCAAAAACTTCTCATAATCCATCCCTTGGCAGTTCACATAACTTTGAGCGGTATAAACAGCCAAATTATGAACTTGCTCTTTGAAGTACTGGAAATTCTGGTCTCGATCTTGTAACTGCTGCTGGCGAGTGGTGGCTATCTCCCTTATGTGGCCCTCACGATCTAAGGCTGACTCCAGCTGAGCCCGAAGTCTAGCGTGCTCGAGTCTCGCCTAAGCCATCTCCCTATCAAAATCTGCATGCTGGTATTCTCTATTGTACCTTCTCATTTCTTCCAACTGTGCATGGAGCTGAGCTTCTGAACGTACCCAATGGGCCTTCTCTCTCTCGAATTGAGCCCTCTTTTCTTCAAATTGTGTTACTTGGCGATCCTTACTTGATTCGGCCTTCTCATTTAGCTGTACGATCTTTTCATTGGCTTTGTCCAATGACTTTTCAGTCTTTGCCAAGAGGGAATCATAATCTTGCACTTTTTCCATCAGATTGGCAATGGTTCTCTGGTCTTTCCAACTTCTCACTGGCACTTCAGAGGCTTTCTTCATCTGTTGAAGTTGAGCACGAAGGGCTTCATTTTTGCAGATTAGACTCTTCTTTTCCCCTTCGGCTTCTTGTTCTTGCAAGTCTTTCTCAAAATTGAGGTTTCTTAGCCTTTCTTCTAAGGCATGAATAGTTGTTTTGTATCCCTTTTCCCGTTCACCCCAAGCCAACCGTTCTTGGATTTTATCATCAAAGGCTTGAACATGCGGCCTTTTTAGGGGCCTTTTGGGCTCTGGCACATCATCCACGTGAGACCTCTTCCCAAACCATATAGCATAACCCGGATCTACCTCACATCTCGCAGGATCTGGCACCTGAGTATCATATTTCAAGTAGCGACAACCATTCCAAATTTGCTGGATTAAAGCTTCGGGGAGTGGGGCTTCGGGGTGTAGCTCAATAACTTGCACACTCAAATCTTCATCCTTAGGTACTACTTGGTACCTTCCTAGCTGTCTTAGAACTCTGTGTGGCGCATACGGCTGGACACTTCTCAAACCCAACAATAGCAAATAACTTTTTAGGGTCGACATGTGTATCACCTCTCTTAGCGGGAGCCATCCCAAAGTCCACTCAATTTGACTTGCATTTAAAGATCTTAGGTGGGATATCCAGGCTTTCACCCCTTCTGGAGAGTTGTAATCTTTTACTCTTTCTTCGTAACTCTCAATGAAATTGTCCTTGTTCGGACCATAGCTCATGAACTTGGGGTGATGTCGGAGATGCTCAATCAACCACATTTGTAACAAAATATTGCACCCTTCGAAGAATTTTGCCCCAGACTTGCACAAAGTCAACGCCCGATAAATGTCTGATAGAATGATCGGGGCAAGAGTGTGATGTTCTTTGGTAGTGAGGACCTGTACAACCCTGGCTATGCGGGTATCAATTGTCCGCTTCTCGTTTGGGAAGACCATAATTCCCAGAAACGCCACTATGAAGGCGAAGCGACGATGAATCTGCCATGTGTCTTTGTTCTGCTTGTTGTTAAGGCCCTTTTCATGCATTTCAAACCCATTTGGCTGCCCGAACCTAGAGTACAAGAAGTAGAAAGAACAACACCCTTCGACTACGTTGGTCTTTCTAATTTGCTTACTGATGTTCAGAAGATCAAAGAATCGGTGTACAGAAAGAGCCCTTGGGAATATGAGCTCCTGGTTTCTCAAATCCCTGCCAAACCCGGAATATCCAGCTATCTCTTCTAAAGTGGGAGTTAGCTCAAAATCGGAGAAGCGAAAGATATTATGAACGGGGTCCCAAAAAATCACTAGTGCCTCAATCAAATCGTCCCGTGGTTTAATTTTCATAATATCTGTAAGGGCTCCCAAGTGCTTGGTGACCCATTTCTGCCCATCTTCTCCTAAATCATACCACCACATCTGAAGCTGAAGTGGAGCCTCGCCTACAACTGTGAATGGTGTGTTCTGAACAGTGCTCATTTTGTACCTGTGGGTGGTTAAGGTTAGGGTTGACACTAGTCTCAAGAGATAGAACCAATGCACTCCTTTTGCAAAACAATCTTTTGTAAATAACTCAATTTTAAGAAAAATCAACGAGAAGGGGGCTATTTTTGCAATTGTGACCGAAGAAAGGGTGGCTATTTTTGCAATTATGGCCCCTTCTTACTTTCAAGGATAGCTTTAGGGTCGGGGGAAGGGCATTATGGTCAAAGTGATTCCCAATTGACAGACACGTCCGTTCTTGCGAGAACAGCCCTTCAACAATTTTGAAGATGTTCTAAGGCTATTTTGACAGGAACGATTTGGGATTAACCGAAGCTGGGTCTGCTTATTTATTTATTTTTGATTAAAAAAAAATACTAGACACATTTTTTTTTTAATAGTTATTTTATAAAAATGGGGCCGAACCCTATGAAGGTTGCCTACGTATCTCACATCCGGTAAGAATCAGACCCACGTAGTTCGTAAATATTTCAGGAATAGGATGACACTTTTCTTTTTGAAAAATTCAGGCTTTTTTCGGGGGGTAAATACTGAGATTTTCGAAAATCGGGTAAATTTTCTCCCTCATATTTTCTTCTTTCTGGTTTTCCCTCAATATTTTTATATTTTTATTTTATTTTAGAAACCGGTCAACATGCACAAACCAAATCAAACATAATGCACAAGTAGCACATAAGATGCATCGGGATGGTCTTGTAATTTTGGGTACACCTGTCCTAGATGGACCCAACCCCTATGTTGAGTCCCCAAAGTCAAATGCACATGATGCAAACAAACGTTCCTATTAGGGATCCGGCATGAGGCTATGTTATTCTAGGTTTAAATCCTAAGGGGAGTGTTTTAGACCTGGCTTACCCAAGCGGACAGCTCGAGCCGAGATGGGGGTAAAGTACCGGGAGCACGAAAGTCTACCCGGCCTAGTTACTGACCCAGCCTCATTTTAATTGGTATGACTTCTAACAGAAAAGTGGGCCACGCGCACGTGTGCACCATAAATTCAGAAGACTCAGAAGGGAGGCGTAAGAATACAATTTAATACAGTTCAAATAGTATCAAAGCGGTAAATAAGCAACAATTAGCACATTAGGCCCACAAACACAATAATATCATACAATCAATAAAGCCAAGTATAAATCACATTACAAGCTCGAATTCTGAACCCTGAACCAAAAGTTCTGGGTTCTTGTTCCCCAGCAGAGTCGCCAGAGCTGTCACACCCCCTTTTTTCCCACGCAACCCTTATTACGAGGTTGAGTTAGAAGAGTTTTTCCAATTAAAGTGACGTTTTGAAAAGGGATTATTTATTATTCAGAGTCGCCACTTGGAATTGAGTTTTGGTGTTCCAAGTCACCTTTTATTGAATCCCTTATCAAAAGGAAGATTTGACTCCTAATTTATGGTCTACGAAAATAGAAGACTGAGTAAGGAATTCTGTTGACTGAGGGGAAGGTGTAAGGCACCCCTCGAGTCCCGTGGTTCTAGCACGGTCGCTTTATTGACTAATGTAAGGCTTAAATCAATTTTTAGTTATTCTTGTATTTTATTGATTATGGCTTATTTATTACCGCTTAATTAATTATTATATTTTATTAATTGTGTTCACCAAGATGCGGTACGCACACAAGGTACTTCTTTGAAATTAAATGTTAAATAAGGTACGGAATGTACACATTGTCAAAACATAATTATTTTGAATTTAAAGGTATCAAGACGCGGGAATGCACACATAATCCTTTTATTACTTAAGCATATCAATCCAAGGTTCGGGTATGAATACATGAGCTAATATTTAAAGTACATCTAAAGTTTTTCTAGCGTTTTATAGTATTTCAATTATTTATCTTTTTAGATCTGAGATATATATTTGTATACTATTACTTTTACCTATTACAATGAGTCTTAAATTAGTGCCTAGGCCGAATTAATATACTCCTTGTGAACCCTCTTTATTAAAATTGACATATAAATGCGAGCAGCAATATGGCCAAAAATTTAGCCATGACATTTGTAAGCAATTAATGCAAAATTAAGACTAAAATTTGAAAATACAGTCATTTAACGATCACAATCATGAAACCAATTCTTGACTCCAAAATGGGAAGCAGCAAACTAATTCAATTCTTGAAACTATTTCAAACAAAAAATTATCCTAACACTATTTCAAATCATTAAGAACTCATTTAAATCACTAGTATAATATTCCATATACGAAGGACGTTAGCTTTTAGAAAAGAAATTCTCATATACTCTAGCCATATATATCAATAGAATAAGTCAACTTAACTTACTTAAACGCCAAAGGCAGTAAGTAATAAAAATAATTAACGTAACTCTAGTCACTTTCTTTTTAACTTTTTTTTTTCCTGAGACTAAATAACTGACCAAATTAACAAGTTACAGACGTGATTTAAGCTAACAAAGATATCTTTTTTTTTTTTTTTTACAGAAAACTTTACCAACAGGGTTGAAGGATTTTCGACAGAGACTCCGACATTCACTCTTTAAGTTGAAATGCCTTTTATTTTTTAACTGATGCTCCTACGAGTCTAAGCGAAAATATACCGCAACTCCAGCTTAAAACGCAGACAATACAGTAACGTGCTCGACATAACATTTATACCAACTTAACAATAGATAAAGCGAATATTAGCAGGAAAGCTTCATTCATCCAAAGCATATTTAGAGTAAAACAAGCAGGAAATAGAGTCTTTTATCTTCTCATCTCATGTAGCTTATAAACCTACTGTTAGGATGTTCATATCAACAAACAATTATGTAATAGGCTATCAACATGAATCACTTAAAGAAAGTTCTCATAAAAAAAACAGTAACAATATT
>NC_090814.1:100000066-100097066 GCF_000390325.3 Nicotiana tomentosiformis | reverse complement strand
ATGAAAAATAAATGAAGTGAAGACTCTAACAATAAGTATCGTTGGGTGTCAATAATCCTATTTATATCATGTATTGCATGTAGTAGTATTTGTCAGTTTAGTTCGTATTTCTCAAGAGTTAGATTTAAATCATGAAAACAAGATTTCTTAAGGAGTGTACATTTTTCGGTATGTCATCATTAGATATATCATCTAAAATGTTTTGTTGTTCTTACTATATTAGATTGATGTACAAACATGTAAAATCGTAGATACATTTCTATGTTGTCCGGTCCCTATTGCATAGACATAAGAGTTTGTTAGAACAACAAAACTCAACCTACAAAAAAAGTATTTAATTTTTGAACTGCAAATTTGAAATCATGAGTACTGAACTAGAAGTTAACAGAACACGAAATCATAGTTCTCAACATCTATTGGATGTTTATCTATAGTACAACGCAATTCAATTTCAAGTATTCCACCACACATATCTATAGATTTGATGATTAAGTCTTGATTTATGGCCAATATTACTGTCTCCTCTAAGTAGAGGACCACATAGCATTTTTCAGCCTTTCCTAGCTAGCTCTCAATATTTTCTTGGATAAATCAATGCAATTAGTTACAAAATCTGTTTTAACCAAGTCTTCATCTTACATTACAAATCATAATCTGAAATGGCTAAATTTACTAGGTAAGATGCATATTTTTTCTTCAATCTGGTCTGTTTATTCTGGTTAAGCCACTTATAGAGAGGAGAAAAAATAGATACAAATACCACCCCACTACAAAGGGTCGGAGAGGAAGGGTTACAAGGGATTATGGATATATGTGGAAAATTCATACCTTGATCGTCTTTTTAAGTTCTTAATATTTTGAAAGTTGTCACTTTTCCATATTTTTATGAACGATATGCGATGTTAATATTTTAGATGGCTTATAAGAGCAAGCTAATGAACGTTACGTAAGATAACCTTTGTATACGGTGAAAATCGGCATCAGAAGATGAGTGAATTAGTAAACAACATGTGTCAAAGATGACCGATCAGCAGTGATTAGACCATTTTCACATCGGATACAAGCCTATGTCCGGAAAAGATTTTGATACCGGATACAAATCTGTGGCCGGATAAGAAGCAATTCAAGATATGACCGTTACAGACAGAAGACTTTAATAGCCTTTTTGGCCAAGCTTCTCCAATCATAAAGGTATTTTTTTCAAAGAAAAGTGCTTTTGTTTCAAAGTTGAAGTATTTTGCCAAGTTTTTGGAAGAAGAAAAAGTGCTTTTGAAGAGAAGCAAAAGCAATTTTGGAGAATCAGAAAAAAGTAGCTTCTCTCCAAAAGCATTTTTGATAAAAATACACTTAGAAACAGTTTTTAAAAGTTTGGCCAAACACTAATTGCTGCTCAGAAGTGCTTTTCAAATTAATTAGTCAAACACAAACTACTTCTCACCAAAAGTACTTTTGAGAAAAGCAATTTTGAGAAAAAATACTTCTCAAAATAAGCTGATTTTTGTAGCTTGGCCAAACAGACTATAGGATTCCTCCCGTCTTTATTAACCTTATTATGATTATTACTTTTTATTATCTTTTATCATAGCATTGATATTGATAATAAATGGGGCGTAATAGCTCTAGTATAAATAGAGGCTTACATTCTATTGTAAACATCAAGAAATACTGATAGCAAAAGACTAGTATTCTTTCTCTCAAGCTTTACACAAGTATTGCCGAGATTTTCTAATTATTCTTGATTCCAGTGGGAACATTCTGAAGCTTAGGCTTGTCTTTTCTTCAATTCTCTTTATTTTAATCGCTTTATTCTTTATTACTTTATTTATCAGATCAATTTAATCCACGTGTCTATAAACCACTATACAAATTCAATTATACTGTTTTTACGGGGAAACAGTTTGGCACCAACCATGGGGCATAGACAATTGTGGTGTTATTTTGATTTGTTCATCTTATTCTAATGTGCTTTAAAGGTTTTTTTCAGTTTTAAGCATACTCAAGTTATGGCATTTAATGATATCAACAACTCGCTCAATATTGGAATAAACTACAACGACGAGCCCGTGGACAATCTCCATGAAACCAACATGATGGTTCAACTAGTGAAACCCGTCTCGATGGGAATGAGTCAACTCCTAATTGGGTGGAAAGAAAGATTCGACATGAGAGGTGTCCTACCCCTAATAATATAGATGGTGAGCCGGTGGTTGTTACTGAGAAGATGTTGAGAGCACAATAACGAAAAATTATGTACGATTTCTCAAGACAAGACCGAATAATGTTTGAGCTTCAACAAGCAATACCGGGGGCTTCAAATAATTCAAATGGTGGAATTCGAGTCCCTCCCAGTGTCCCTATAAATCAAACGGTACTGAGAACCGGTAACATCACTTGGTGAAGTTCAGAAGAAACAACAATCAAGCAGGTGGTGCCGATAGTAGATCTGAAAATGAAAATAACGCAAACGATTCTTTCAAATCTGAACTCATGAGGTTTATGAGGGAAACAAATGCTCGAATGGATCAAAATGCTAAAGAATTTCATGATCGGATAGATTAGATTTCGGGAGCACCTCCGACCCTAAAGGGCCAGACTCAAAGAAGTATATACAGTTACCGTTGAAACCCAATGCAGCTCCGGAGTTGATTCCAAAGAGATTTAAGATACCGAATATTCCAAAATATGATGGAACATCGGATCCGCATGAGCACAGCACAACCTACACCACAACTGTGAAGGAAAATGATTTGGCTATGAGATCGAATAAGTTTTACTAAAGAAATTTGGCGAAACCCTAAAAAAAGGGGATTTAACATGGTATTCACTTTTACCTGAATACTCAATTGATTCTTTTGAAATGCTTGCAGATTCTTTCATCAAAACCCACGCTGGAACGAGGAAAGTTCAAGTTAGGAAAGCAAATATTTTTAGAATTACTCAAGGAGACTCATAGTTATTGCGAGAGTTCGTGATAAGGTTCCAAAGAGAACGCATGTTGTTGCCAACGGTACCGGATGAATGGGCAGCAGAAGCATTTGCCAAGGGTCTTAATCCCTAAATCTTTGATGCCTCAAGGAAGTTGAATGAGCGATTGTTAGAATTTCAACCAACAACTTGGGCAGGTGTTCATAACAGGTACGAGTCAAAGATTCGCATAAAAGATGATCAGGTAATTAAATAGACATCTTCTACGACCCGGAATCAAGGTCAATTGAACTTTGATTGGAGACATTCCAGACATCGGTTTGAACCATACCCGTCAGGATCTTGTGCTGACATGAGGTAGGGGAGTACCCGAAGCGAGTCACCAGAAAGTAACTTCAATGAAAGACAATAATGTCTACAAATGTTGGGGACTGTTGCATTAGAGAAGCAGAAACCGATATAATAAGTACCGGAAGCATCTGAAGATGGCTTCGGCACAATCCGTACAGGATACCAGAGATAGCCCAAACTGGCTCTAAAATAAAGAAAGGAACTGGGGAATGCGAGATAAAGGACTAGGGACTACCAGGTCAGCCTCGAGAAAAAAGAAATGGAAGAAATCAGAATCAAGAATCAGCTAGACCCAATAAATGTCAGCCCGGTCCCAATTCTCTTGCAATGATTTTTTGTTCATTTCCTATAAACTATCGTATATACAAAATTGTAAATACTTATGTACTGTCAAGGAATGGAACGAGGCAAAACTTGCACTTTCTAAAAATATTCTTGTATACATTTGAAAATTTGAATGAACAAAATCATTCTTAATATTTGCTCATACTTAGAAGTAAAAAAGGATTACAAATCCGAACATTTGTGCCCGGATGAACATGAGACGTCCTCTTCATAAGCACTGTAAACACAAGGGCCATCTCTTATGAAGCTATTCAATCAAATGGCTAAAGGTCGGATGTCTTGTTTTTCGATTATAAAGTTAACTGGAAGCATTAAATTTTCGGACCTTATCAAAACCAGAAGTATAAAATTCATGGTCATTAATATCCTCGGTCTCAAAGGCTGGGAGGTTAGAAAAGATTTTGGGTGCAGCTTAAAACCCAAGAGTGAAAAACTCAAAAGTTCTAGGTGAGTACTAAAAATTCGAGATAAAATTTTTTGTGGTACCCCTTCAGCGCCAATCAATCATCGACGTAAGAATAATAAGTGGTGGAGTTGTCATCTGAATCCCTAAGTTCTGCACTCTTTTTTTCTTCGCCCGATTTTTGTCCCTAATTAGTTTTTCCGACAAGATTTTTAATGAGGCAGTAACGAGGATGGAAAACTTCCACTTCCCGGTCACATCACGGTGAGTAACCGAAAAGTGGGGGGACTATCTATATATGGTAAAAACCGGTCTCAGAAGATGAGTAAATTAGGAAGCAACGCATGTCAAGGATGACCAATCAACAGTGATTCAACCATATTCACATCGGATATAAATCTATGACCGGATAAGATATTAATACCAGATACAAATCTGTGGTCGGATAAGAAACAGTTCAAGATATGACCGTTACAGAAGACCCTAAGATTCCTCCCGTCTTTGTTAGCCTTTATTAGGCTTTATTACCTTTTATTACCTTTTTATTATCTTTTATTGTAGCATTAATATTTGTAATCAATGGGGCATAATAGTATAAATAGATGCTTACATTCTATTGTAAAACATTAAGAAATATTGATAGCAAAAGACTAGTATTCTTTCTCTCAAACTTTACATAAGTATTGCCGAGATTTTCTAATTATTCTTGATTCCGGTGAGAATATTCTGAAGCTTAGGTTTGTCTTTTCTTCAATTTTCTTTATTTTAATCATTTTGTTCTTCATTACTTTATTTTAACGGATCAATTTAAAAAATCATGTTAAATTTCTTAGATTCTTATTTTAATAGTACGAGAAAAACACATCTTAGTTATCATTATAGAAGTTTGAGCAAAATAATACACATACATGTATTTAGGTTTTTTAGTATAAACACGGTATGTGAGCCTAATCAACAAGTGGAAGGTTCTCTAAACTAACTTTCTAGCATGGCATTTAATAAAGGTACTTCTTTCACTCATCAAAATGGAAAAACACGCCGTCTAAAGACTATAGAGATAAGTCATTGATAAAAGCTAATGTTTCTAAATGTAGTGTTACAGATTTAAAATTGATACTCTATTCTCCTACTTATTACTATCCGGAGGAAAAGCTTATTTTGGCCAAGTTTCTAGAAAACTATAGATAACTATTATTTTTCCCCGCTGAGATGCATAGCTCTTACTAGTAATATAATTAGTATTATTATTGTCCATTTTTTATCTTTAGATCTTTGTTATTATATGTTGTGTATTATTTTTTTTTTTTTTGTTGTTATTGTTGGTTGATTCTTTTTCACTGTTCCTTGAGTTGAGGGTTTATCAAAAATAGTCTCTCCACCTTCATAACCTTCATAAGGTGGGGTAAGGTATGCATATAAATTACCTTTTCCAGACCCTACTTGTGGAATTACACTGGATTTATTATTGTTGTTGGTCGAGAAGCATAGACCTGTGAACAGTAAGAGCGAAATATAGTAGAAGAGAAGCCTTTAATGGATTGTTCTCACTCCAAATTATTTGTGGTGTAAGGTGAAATTGCAACCATTAAACTTCAATATATTCCCTCTTATAAACTATATATATATTTGACTTGCACGACTTATTCATAGTTTTTAATAAAAAATTCTCATATTTCAATAGTATAATACTTGTAGTTCTTCTAATTTTATATTCCAGGTACGATTGACCAAATTCTCCTGCAAAACAGAAACGAAATTGGAACACGCTATCAGAAAGACACTTGAATGAGTATTAGTACCAAAAGTTGGGAATTTAGGAGGGAGTCTGGAGGAAGGAGAAAAGAAGTTTCGAAGCTAATTAAAAAGGTTATTAGTCGTTGGTCAAACATTGGGGTCTATTACGTCCGCACATACCTTTTGGAAATTGGAAAAGTGCAAAGTTTTAGCTACTAATTAAGGCAATTCGCATTAATCACAAGGGAGGCAATTAGCATGAGTTCTCAGAATTCTTCCAAGTAGTAGTAAAGCTGTTCCTTCTAGATTTACGTTGACTAGTCTAATTAGAATAAAATTTAATAGTATGATTCTCTTGCCATAACCTGAATTACCAATGACTTTGCGTAATCGGTTACTTTGCAACTGGCCTAAATTAAAACTCAAAAAAAGAAAAGAGAAGCCAAATATGTCCCTGGCTCTATATATCCCTTTGTGTTCTTTCCCCATTAAATAGGGCCTCCAAACCAGAAAAATAAAATGACAACCAGGTCTTTCCTCCTGTTTACTATTTGAAGAAAAAAGTTTTGAAAATTAAAAAGACAAAAGCAATGAAAGAAAGGTCAATGCTTCAATAAAATTCAACGCAGACCAAATGATGAGAACTCAAATAAGGGGGAGCCAACTGCCAAGGGCGCCAACCTTTGATTTATAAATTGGTCCAAAAGCCACGCTAAAAAAGCCAATTACAATAACAGCTAGCCTTGCATAAAACGTAGCCATCTTCGACTCTTCTCCTTCGTTGGAGAGTTAATTTCATTTCCATTCTCTCACACATTACTCTGATCCAAAGTTCTTTTGAGCAATGGCGTTTCCAGATAGCTCGACTCGAAAATCTTTGATCCCCAGTTTTCTTTACAGGGGACGTTCTTCTAATCTCACTACTTTGGATCATCATGGCAAAATAGATAGCTCATCTCAGCCGTCCATTTTTCCGTCATCATCAACCAAGAATTTCTTGGTTGCGGCACCAAAGGAGGGTTCGGGTTCAGGGTATAAAGTAGAAATGTATACACCGGCGTTTTACGCTGCCAGTACAATCGGTGGTATTCTGAGCTGCGGTCTTACTCACACGGCTGTCACCCCTCTCGATCTTGTCAAGTGCAACATGCAGGTATTTCCTTTTATTTTCTAACCTTCAATAATTAAAGTTCTAACACAATAAGTCACTTATTAATCTTTATAATAAATATAAATAACTTGAAAACAATAGTAAGTTACCTGCTATAATATGTAAATCTTTCATATATTGTTAGTATATATAATCTAAATGGAGTACTTATTAACCTTACATTTTATGTTATGTACATCGATAATGTAAAGAATTACATCAAGTCTAATATAAACCTGAAAAATATAGTACTAGCTTTAGACTCTTAACCTTATCGTTGAAAAAAACGATCATGAAAAGCTGATGCTTAGACTTGCATTAAATTGACTTGTTTGATTTTGTCAGATTGATCCTGCAAAGTACAAGAGCATTTCCTCTGGTTTCGGAGTTCTGCTTAAAGAGCAGGGTATTAGAGGTTTCTTTAGGGGTTGGGCACCTACTTTACTTGGTTACAGCGCACAGGGAGCATGCAAATATGGATTGTACGAATATTTCAAGAAGTACTACTCAGACGTTGCTGGCCCTGAGAATGCCGTCAAGTACAAGACTTTGATATATCTAGCTGGTTCTGCTTCTGCTGAAGTTATTGCTGATGTTGCACTCTGCCCATTTGAGGCTGTCAAAGTTCGTGTCCAAACTCAACCTGGTTTTGCCAGAGGCTTGTCTGATGGACTTCCCAAATTTGTCAAAGCTGAAGGCGCTGCTGGGTATATGCTTGTTCTATTATATAACTTCTTGTTAATTTTTTTGTTGTGGGGTTTGATCAATATTGAGTGCCTTTGAATTTTTCTTACAGGCTTTATAAGGGGATTGTTCCTCTCTGGGGACGACAAATTCCATGTAAGCATACATATATATATATATATATGTTCTCTGAATTTTCCATCAATTATGGTTTTAATTAGTTTTCCTATTTATTGGAAAAACAATCTGTATAACTTTAATAAACATTAGTAATTGGTAACCTAGTAAAAGTGGTAACTGACTTACTATCATAGGATAATAGTGTAAATAAATATATCTCAAATTCTTAACCTTATATTGGTTGAAGTGCGTGGCATCTGTTTGCTCTTTATTGAATGTTCCATTGCTGTGGAAAATGGAAACTGCATAGGTTGACTGAGTCCAACATGGGTTATTTTACAGACACGATGATGAAGTTTGCATCATTTGAAACCATAGTGGAACAACTCTATAAACATGTCATTCCGACACCAAAAGACCAGTGCAGCAATACTACACAGCTTGGTGTGAGTTTTGCTGGTGGATATTTGGCTGGTATTCTCTGCGCTGTTGTATCACACCCTGCTGATAACCTAGTTTCTTTCCTCAATAATGCCAAGGGAGCAACTGTTGGCGATGTGAGCATACATTAAACTGAATCCTCTATACTAATATTTTGTTGCAATATGCCTAACAATTTTTCCCTTTTGTCAGGCTGTGAATAAGCTAGGCCTATGGGGTATCTGTACTCGTGGTCTTCCCCTTCGTATATTCATGATTGGCACACTCACTGGAGCACAATGGGGAATCTATGATTCTTTCAAAGTTTTCGTTGGCCTGTAGGCTTCTTCTTCCTTATCTTTCATTTGCTATTGTTGAATCAAGCAAGAGATAATCTTGTGATGTAGTATTTATAATATCTTGAACTGATGCTTAGATTCCTCACCTTGCAGGCCAACCACCGGTGGTGTGGCTCCTCCTGCCCACAAGTGAACCTGATATCTTCTTGTTTTCCTCTAGTACTAGAAAGATATAAGGTAGTATTAGTTTTGCATTCTTTCAATGTGTGCAGTTACATCCCTATCTTTTGGAGGATACATCATCCTCGGCATCATTGGACTTGAAGTACCACCTTAGTCTGTAACCACGATTTTTGGACTTTAAATAATGTCAAATTTATAATGAGAAATATGTTGCTTCTCCACTTCACAATTATCATGGTTCTCATGTGATGAGATGATATTCCTTATCTCGATTCATTATACATTGTGTATCCAACACCACAAACGAAAGACCTTCACGAAAAACCAGCAACCAGATGATAAGAGTATACACAATATTTTTCAAGGCAAACACGACAACTGTTTTTATTGGATCAAGCTATTTCCTTACACTTAACAGCTTTTCCTGCAACTGATAATACATTCTACTGGAAAAAATACATGACTTCCGCTAACAAAATTCTAGGTATCATCCTCGCCAATGTTTAATGGATATATGGTATCAAAGACGATCCTTGCAAAGACATGTCGAACTTCCTGTAGGCTACCCAAAGCTAACAACTCATAGTCTATCTTGCTACCTTGCTTAGCTACAAATCCCTTCTCCTTTCCCATTCTAACGCATTGGAAAACCTTGCACGTTCTTAAATACAGTGCTAGTGGAATAAATACCTACAAAAGAATGAAAAAGGAGAGATTAACTTGCCTCTTTCCTTTGGCAGATAATATCAACTTTCTTTTAGTTTATAGCTGTATGCCAAAAATATGAAGAGACATTCAATACAAGGTCAAACAACCAGGACAGGAAAGAAAGGTCTAGTCTCGAAGAATAGCAAATCAAGAACGAAAGAATATTAGGGAAATCAGCTTACTAGATCTGAGTACGGCGCTTTAGGGTAGTTGGTCATTGCTCGTGAGACAAAATACTCATCTGTCATATTAGTTAATGCCCTTTGAACAGAAGTTGCCAGTTCCACAACTTCCTCTTTCAAAGCTGCCAAGTCCAGATCCTGAGACTCCAACTCATGAAAGCTTCCATCATGTTGTGTGGAGATCCTTTTAGCTATACTTAAAGCTTCTGACAGATCGCCTCCGTTATGGATACCAAGGCCAAATGCTGCAACCACCAAAGGGTCCCTTGGCTGATCTGAGATTGCTTTATGGAAAGCCAAAATTGCAACCCTAGAACATAAAGAATTCAGATAAGCTTGGCTAATTGATCCAACAAGGACATTAGCTTCTTAGCATTTTGATGCACTTTGAATTTGAAAAGAGGATTCTGCATCTACATTTTTGGGAACAAAACTGAAAGAGAAAAATGTGTATGAAAAACTTTTTGGCATGTTAACATACACCTTCACCCAATTACTCACATTCTTTTAGAATTATTAGTTCTTCGGCTAGGAATCATGAATGACAGAGAGAATATATGCACATAACTAGGCAGACTTCAGTTGCAATTACTGATCAAAGAAAAAGTGCAGATTGTGCAGCTCCAATCACTTGAAATTATAGGTATGTAAAGCAAGATGAGTTAGCTCCAAACATACAATAGAATTTGTCACTTTGAGGCCAACAAATGCGCCAGATTTCTCAGTAAGATTGTTCACTTGCATGTTCTCAATTACAACAATGACAACAACTACACCTTAGACCCAAACAAGTAGGTCTCGCCTTATACAAATCCTCACTAACCATGTTTCTCCATTTAAATTCATCTCAGGCAAACATCATACAAAACAAAAAAAAGTAAAAGTAAAAAGCACTAAAAGTTCTCTATATTTGCTAAGGGCATAAGAATCTCTAATAAGGCTAAAAAACTCCAAGAAAGCATAGGTCTTAGCAGTAAACATACTAACATTATTAAAACATATTATAAAAAAATCTGTACTTGCACATTTTCAATTACTTGCCAAAAATATTGTTTGCTTGCATTTATCTGACTGAGAAATCTGTTGAAAGAATTACACTGAAGAACCCGAGGGTTTGCTATTCTATCATATATGGAACATTTGCACATTTGGACCAGTAAACAAGCCCAGTCAAACTGACTGGGAGAATCGCGTAGGACATTTTAGATATTAAAAAGTTAAGAGCAGCAACTTCTGTCAAAATTATTTTTTTAGGGGTGCATAGATTTTTTGATGAAGTCAAACATCACACACAAACATATTTGATTTGTCATTTAGGTTCCCATTTCTATCTAGTATTTACAATGGTCCTTTATATACATATATGAGAATTTTGTTCTTCAGTTTTCCTTTCAGTCTAGTAATACCTTTAACAGTCCTTTAACCAACTTTTTAGAGGAAAGGTCCTGGTGCCAGACACAAGAGAATTATCATGCAGAAATAGGAATAATACTACGCAATCCAGTGAATATCCCATAAACTGAAAATGAAATTGATTCATAGAACAACTTACAAACCATCTTACTTGCTGAAGCCTGTGCAAAGAATCTTACCATAAGCTACTGTGGCATGGCCTATCAGGGGCCAGTAACTTATCGAGGTTGGAAAACAGAGACTGCAAAGGAAGCAGAAACAAGTTAATCATTATAGCTTTGACTTCTTACTCATCAAACCAAAATCAACATAAAATGGGTTCAAGAGATGAGATATGCAAAATTTCTAGCATGTCAAAACTTGCATTTGACAACTAAAGGAGATATGTGACGATTATATTCATGGTATTAAAACGGTCCATCAACAAAAAGATAGGGAATCAGAATAGAATCCGCATTTGGATGTTGGTAATTGATGATTGCACAAATAGGATGCTAGAGAAACCATGATTTATCTTCATTGTAGTATAGGCCATCTAATACAAAAGAAAAAAATAAAAATAAGCAGGACCACATGTATATTCTAAGAATGCACATGCACTAGATTTGGTATTGCTGTCTTAAAAATTACTTAATAATCACGCATAACAATGTAATCTTTATGGCACATTAAGACAATCATGAGCAACTCTTTGCTAAATTTAAAAATTATTGCTTCTTCAGCCAGTGCTATTCTCAAATTCATTATTTGCATTTACAAGAGCATTGATTCTAATGAAAATGGTCCCAGTATGAGATCAACAACCTAATGATTCTCCTTTAGATCAACACCAATTTAATTGCAAACCGACAAAAACTGTAGTTTCTTGTTTTCTTTTCTCTTATTGGCTGCTTTAGGAGAATTTGAGTCTGTGATCATCAGATTTTCATTGAATGTTATGGTCCAAAATCCACCATGTCACGGCGTTAATCACTTTTTAGCCAATAATGCAGCTATGACTAAGCATAATAACTTATAACCACCTATGTTTCCCATCACCTCAAGGCCAATATGTACTACTTTTTGAGGGGAAAATTTTTTCACCCCCATGTACCTTATCGAGGACAAGAGTCTGGTGGACCCAAAAAAGAAGAAATGAAACACCTAGCATTCCGAGCAAGATTTATACAAAAGAATTACCAAAAGCATGTTAGACCTCTTATCGCGTCTTCTAAAACCGTAACGAACAAAATATGCTGCCTGCAAATTAAGCTATATCAGAAATAATTAAGTTAACCATAAGGTGCAACAGAGATTCAGAATACATTAACCTGAACTGGCAAAAGTATTTCTAGAAGACCAAATTTCCACAACAATCTTAGTGAAGCCTCAGCAGAGCCATAAGCTAACATGTAATTCATTTCCATGAGGAGCCTTCCCTGAAAAAAATAAAACCGAATAGAACATTTTGAAGTAGTTTTAGTGCTTTGATTAATCAAAATAATAGGTCTAGTGCTTTGTTGGTAGACCAACATACATAAGGTATCCATATAAACATTACACGCAAAAATATACAACACACACACACACACACATATATATATATATATATATATAGAGAGAGAGAGAGAGAGAGATGTTCTCCAAGTACCCTATCAAGCCTCAGGACTGAAGATGATAAGTTTTTGATAGAAAGAGCTGTCTCCCTTCCAAATCGAAATCCTAGTCTGGCAGCAATTCTAATTGCACGAAGGATTCGAGCTGCAAAAGTAAAGTAAAGATATTTTTGTTACATAACAAATATAAGTTAAACAACTACAATAAAGCGATGAAGTTGCTTTAGAAGAAAGAAAAAGAGCAAAGAAGTTGGCAATTTTAAGCACTCTTGTGTATAGTAAATAGAGAGAGCAAGTCATTCAAGCAAGATTATACACAAAAGCCGCTAAATGCCCGAACAGATACAGAGGACTTAACTATCTATCATTTAAGAGTCAAACTTCACTAAAGGAACGGGGAATGAAAGGGAACTCACCACAATCCTCTATGAGTGAGAAACTAGCAGGACCGATTGTTCGTACCTGTAGCACAAGTGATCAGATCAGAATGGAGAGGAGTTAGGGTAACAATTAGACCTCATCAAAGTTTATATGCACACTTTAGCTTTCCTGATATCATCCACTCCTCCCATGTAATCATAGACGAATTTTGAATAAGGGTCAAACATCAACCTGAGCAACAACAAAGAGGATAATTTACAATCGCCAGTAGACAATATGAGGTTTCAGGAGTTTTTAGATAAAGTTTAAAAGTCTACTGAAACATCTCCAACCCATAATAAACTACGTATAAAAACCAAAAAATTCAGTACAGCACAACATTAATGGAAGTGGTTGGCCAATGTGGGACAATGATAAATGCAAAGTCAAGAAGGTACTAGGATCAGATATGCAACCCATTTATTGTAAAATCTCTATGCAAACAATTTCTCCATCGAAAGTGGTCCTTCTCATCACAGTCAACTGGCTTCTCAAAAGATAAACTCAAGCCCCTCTCAGACCTTATTCCTGAGGTGTGAAAGCTTGAAACCTAATTAATAAAAATAAGATATGTGTCATAAGCAAATAATATTAATTTGGAGAGCGCATAATGATCTTTGCATCTAGATTGGAGAAAAGTGAAAAAGATCATGGCAAACCTCCACAACTTCATTATCAACATGCACATGGCAGATCGGAAACCGTCTTCCAACTATCTCACAACGTGAAAATGTTCTCCTCACCTGCAAATACAATTGATAATAATAATAGGCCGTTAAGGTCAAATGTATATTTGCCACGGCCACGGATATAAATTATTCATGTATTTTCAATATATAGAAATAAGATTTTAAAATAAAACATGAATAATAATAATATCTTACTAATTAAAAAAAATAACATGAACAATGATATCCTATTCTCACATTTTTCTAACAAATATTGCAAGAAGAAGAATACTTGGAAAAGGAGAAAAGAAGAAGCTAGAAGACAAAAAAGGAAGAAAGACACTTTGGCCAATATAACTCTCATATTGGCCAAAACATCTTGAAAGATTTCCAGCTCTGAAGAAAAGTGTCATCTTTGGTCAATATATCATGTGCGGAATGGGAGAGAGAAGCCACATTGGCCAATATAGATTCCATATTGATATATCTCATTTTGGCCAAAGTGGGAAGTAACCAAGACCCATTTGTTGCTATAAATAACAAGCTCACTTTGTAAAAGAATCAAGTCTTTTTGGCAAAACACAAGAACTAGTCTCGGTCTCTTTCTTGGCTTTTTCTTGTAGCAGAAATATTTCTTTATTCTTTTAAATATTTTTAGTCTTTTAAATTCCTACTTCGCTTTTCTTACTTCATAGTTCATACTGGAGTTAATAACATTTACCTCAGTTATAATACAAGCTTGATCTGAAATTTCCATATTGTGCTGGAATGGTTGTTTTTATTTAAGTTTAAATATTACATCTATCTATAAGTTATTCTTATATTAATTTTGTAATTTTCACGTAAGCAAACAAAATATATGATAACTAATGGGTAGTGGATTGAGAATAATTTTTATTAATCTACCATTCCAAGCCTGTAATCTTGCTTACTTCCGTTTTAATTCCCATGGAGGAATTGTTGCAGAAAAAATTATTGATTTATAGTAAAAATAATTGCAAGAGGTTTACTAGCTTTCAACACAATTCTGGATAGAAAATTATTTTGGTTTAATCATCAGTAGTAATATATCATATAGTTTACATAGCCTCATGGAGTGTTATTAATTAATTATTTCTTAGTGAGAAAATTATAGTTGTTTTAGCAACAGGCAATTATTCTTAAGAGAAATACAAGTCGAAGTTGAGATTTTATTATAATATTTTTATCAAGTGAATTAAGTGATTCGTAACTCGCGCTATAACACAGCGATGTGTCAATCCCACGTTGAAAGAAAAAGAAAGTTCAGCTTATATTTCTTTTTTAATTGTAAAGTTTCACCTAATATATAATGGCATTGATGTTACCATCGCACGTTACAGGAGAACAAAGTTCAGCTAATAAAACTATTGCCTTCACAATTGTCTCTAATTTGTAATACACCAAAGACAATTTTCCAAGCAGCTGAATACTCAATAAAGATTTAAACATAAAACCATTAAGGTATATTTCCCGTTAAATCAGGCGACGCATCCGAACTTGTGTGTTTTAAATTCCTTCAACTGCCGAGCTGAGATTACACTCTGAGTGGGACAGAATGGAAGGAATGGTTGCGGAGATAATAGTGAGAAAATTAATTAAATAAGCTCCATAACATTATATGAGCTTCACAGCAAGAAGCAAGGACAACGCATAGTAGGAAGGGGCTTTGAAGTTGTTGGGGTAGGTTTTTAGGCAGTAAAGATATCTATAGTGTTACTATCTACTATGAAATCTTGTCGAAGATGATTCACAACAAAATCTACCATGTCCCTAGCACTGCACATGCAGAAGAACGACCAGTACACAATTGAGACCCAAGACTAACCTCTTTAAGTTCAGCTGTAGTTATAATGTCAAAGTCTTTGGGTGTTCGTTTTAAAATAAGATCCCGAACACAGCCCCCCACAAGGTAAACTTCAAATCCTACAAGATAGATGGAAAGAATTTTACATGGAATCGGAATTCTGAGAAGACATTGAACTGATGACACGTGGAAAAGAGAACACTAAGAGATTACTCGCACCCCGTAGAGCTAAAGCATTAGACAACAATTTATCAAGTAAATAGGAAAACTTCACCACAAAATCAATATCTAATAGTTATCCACCATCAGCTGCACGTTATGCTACAATAATTATCCACAATATAATCATTACTAGCTCTAGATGATTGGGCTCCTAACCATCTTACATCTTGAGCAATAAGAATTGAAAGACCAAGAAGCAATTACATATGGAGTATTACATCACTTTTTTTTGGGGGGAATATTATGCCAAGTATTTGGTAGCTGTTAAATGGGGAAACTCTAGGTCTCAGTGGTTGCAGTTCCTCTCTGTTTTTTATTGCTCCATGAGTGCTCCAGGATTCGTTCATCATGTTTTTACTGTAAAGGAGTTTGGAAATTTGGATCTTCAAACAAGCCTTTGTTTAAAGAATAAAGAGAAATCTCTTCACAGGGACTAATTGAAGGTCCCCTGTTTGGGTGTGCGGGTAGCGGATTTCTTTTATGGGGAGCCTGATTCTACTCCTGTGAAGTTACACATCTCTTGTCAATAACCTAGGCAACGAAAAGGGGTATGATATTTCAACTAGAGGAACTACCAGTTGGTTCACCAAACCCTGACCTAGCGTCACATTCCCTAGATCCGAAGGAATCCAATGCACATGGTAGATGATTCATTGCTAAACACAGAAAAATAGGCAACAGGAAAGTTTTTAAATAAAAATAGAAATCAATCCCATCATAGTTATCACCTAAAGCAGCTCGAAAAATTTTAACATAATAATAATCCACGTCCCAAATGGCAAATCCTACATACATTGCATTTCTCTTAAAAGAAGCATGGACCTCAAGTATGTAATCATAAATAAGGAATAAACACCGACACCCTTGAGGAACTCTCAGGCAAAGCTTAAACCCTCCTTTATTCTTGTTTTACACATGTTTATCGCCATAAATATTCACCTTTCACTCTTTGCATTACTGCTGATGACAGTAAAGGACAAAGCAGAGTAACATGAACAATGAAGACTAGTCCCATTCATTACATTTGCCCAAATAGCTAACAAGCAATTAATTTCCATAGCTAGAACAAGTACTACCAACCAATCTTTATAATTTAATAATCCAAAACAAAATTAAACTAAAAACATAAAAGCAACAAATTGTAATCAAGTGCGCATTATTTAGTACCTTTACTTTTGAGACCATTAAGAACAACTCTTGTAGGCTTTGCGATCATCGAACTGCTAATTCCTAATTCCTTGGAATTGAACCTCTTCCATTCTGCTGGTTCTGTAATGCCACTAGGATGTTATCGCCTTTTTTTGAGTTTAATAAGAATTTAAATTTGTCGAAATTCAACTACCTTTGCCACTGTCGGTCTCTTCAATTGCTTCAATTGCTGCGGCACAGCTAATAAATACCTGCAGAAAGAATTAAAGAGTGCTTCAAATGATATTCCAACTCTACAGTAAATAAACGAAAATAGGCATGTGCATTTTCATGAGTAAAGAAAGAACAAAAGAGGCACCTTTCGCATGCCATGAGAGAGGGGAAAATGCGGACGACAAGAAAATGCGAAACCACTGGAAATGGCCATGGTTCGTTCTAAAGCTATGTTTCTGCAACAATGAACTTGGGGTTTTCATAGGGTTTTAGCACAAGAGAAGAAGCGGTGATGATTTTGGAATCGGGTTGGGCTTGGTCTTATTCAAATGAAAAAATGTAATGGTATAACAACCTATTAAGAGAATTGGCATAAAAAAGCCCTAATTTTAGATATTGGCACCCTATAGTCCAATTTTAAGTTTTTCATTCTTTTAATTGGTATATAATAGCCAAATTTATTTTTATTCAAAATCAAAAGTAACGTTCAGCACAACCCCTCTCTCCTTCTTTAACGCTATTCTTCTCTATCTTCCCCAAATTTTATATTTTTTAAATCTCCCAAATCTCTCTATTTTTCTCCGATGAATACTCTCTTATGGTTTGTTCTTAATCTTTTTCTTAACTATTTCACTAAATTAAGAGTTTTTTGTAGAATTTCGACGATAAAATCAGCATTCTTGTCAAGTTGAAAAATGGGTAAAAATTCAACCGCTGAGAAATTAAAATTTAAAGCAACAATGGTCAAATCTTCATCTCTTCATGTTGATTATGACTTTGAATTCGAAGTTACGGTGTTAAAGGGGTCGAATTTATCACATGCAATAGCCGTTCGAAGGACAACCAAAAGAAAAAATGGGTTGATGCAATGTATACAAAAGACAAAGGAAAAAAATCACAAATGCATCTTGTATCAACAAAATATTGTTGTTAAACCCAAAAAGAGAAAGCGCGTTAGCACGGAGGAAGTTCAATGTGATAAACATCTTTTGAAGGTATTTTTTAATCTCAATTGATTTAATGTATTTTATCCGATTTATCCTTTACATAATGTTAGCTATAGTTCTTTTCTTTGTTGGGTGTCGCTTGAAGAATTAGGTCGGGATCGTTTCTACTGCTTAAATAAAGTTATCAGCTAAAGTTGTGATTTCGTGCAAAGCGTATTTGAGCATTAGCATCCTTGCTTAATATATACTTAGATGTTATATGAATATAGAAGTTGAAATAAATGGTTGGGCACCATTTTTTTGCTACCAATTCTTGTTAATTCTTTTGAATTTTCAGTAAGAATAGAAAAATTAGATTTTTCCTTATTAGTACTTGAGTGAATGTTACGCCTTTCGCATAGTTAGCTTCATATCGTGTTTACGTAATGGCTTTAGGTGTTTTAGTTTCATATCGTGGTCTAGGAATTGACAAATAATCAACTTATATTGCCCACCTTGTTCAGAGTGAATTTTAAAACTAAACTTTCCTCTTTTCCTTTCATGTTTAATACAAAACATTTATGTATTGATAGAACCCCCATACTTAACTGTATATTTTTCTTAAATCCTTTTTTATTTAGTATTAGTATCTTTTTTTTTATATTTGAATTCTGTTTAAATGCAGCAGCTTTGAGATTTATGAAAAGGTATTGAATTATTCTTTCTGAAGACGTGTAGTTGCAGAGAATTTAATGATGTTCACTTTCTACATATATGGCTTAGTATAATTAATATTTTTTTAATGTAGAAATGAGATTTTATGTCGCATTGGATACAAAATTATCCACTTTTCGTTGGAGCTCACATATCAATGTTGAGGTTGTTGATGAGTTAAAATTGAAATTGACGGATGAGCATATTCAAATATTTATGAAAAATTATTTCGGCTATTTCCTCGATTTGCCTCCTGTTATTGTTCAGAATCAAATCATACTATTCTTAATGCCAAAGGTTGTTTCGAGATAGTGATCATAAGTTTTACGTCAAGATCAATCATAGTACCCTTGTGTTTTGGGATTAGAGAATTTACAATTATATCTGGTCTAAGGTGTGTTGGTGAATGTCAGAAAGATTTTCCTACGTTTGATGGTGGTGATTATCCGATTCAAAGGGAGTCTCAAATTGTTATACTTGAACAAACTGTTGTGCAAAAAGTTCTTGAGGTGCCAAATTACCCAATGCCAAAACCATCCCCAAGAATAAGACATATTGGAAAATATAAAAAGTCTCCATATATGTCACTTCATTCAGGAGATTGCAGTTATGCAGTACTAGTGCCTAAGCAATATTTTAACCTTAAGCATCCTTTTAACGTTGATATTGGGGTTGAACCTGATCTTGCCTTGCGTTGGGCTTTTGGTCAATTTGTCGATGCGGGGACGTATAAGAAATCCAAGTAAGCTGATTTTTAATATTTAGCTTAAATTTTATTATTTTAATAATTTATTTATTTATTGATATGTATTTTTTTATTTTTCTTGAGTGGGTGCGATCTATAAAAAGGGAAAAGATCGGATTCAGCTTTATGTCTTTGAAGATCATCATTTTGTCAAGAAAGAATGGTTTTATACTTTGAATTACAGTGGTCGAGCTTTGGACGACACAATATGATTTGTGTATTCCTTGTACATTAGATTATATCATTGTATATATGTATATATATGAAGTTAAATCACAATGTATGCTCTGTTATACATGTTAATTTTAAACTAACATGTATAACGCCATGTATATTATATAATGACTTATATAACTAACATGTATAACTCTATGCATATCTGTAATTAATAGTATTGTTGTCGTTTTACAACCATATGTACATCATGAAATTAATTGTGTAACTGACATGTATAATGCTATACATATCATAAACTAACTTGTATATCAGTATGTTCTAGTGATCCCTCACTTAATTGTCTTACTACCGTGGATTATTTGAGTGGTTACACTTTGGATAACTACTGTATGTTTTATGCTTATGGTGAATATCAAGCTTACAAAGTTAATTTTTCTATTTTTGATTTTAAGGAGCTGAGATATCACATGAACTAAATTGATAACATCTCTCCTTGCATTAGGTAATGCGCAGTATGATAGGCTGAATTTGTGGTATAATTGAAGATTATCTGCGTGTCTCCTTATGCCAAAGTAATCACTCTAGAGTCATTCTTTTGTGCGGTTGTATGTTCCGTTGTCTAGTAAAAAATTCTGATATTTTTATCCCATTGTGTACAATACTTATTATATCGATGTCTCCGGAGGGAAGTTTTAGAATCTTGATTTTTTGCTAGTTATGCATGCCCTTATTTGGTGTTTTACTTTGTGATGCATTACAAATTAAAGTTTCTGCAATTTGATACCTATGTTTTCTAGTATTATTTTTTAGATAACTCTATGTATATATGTAACTAATAGTAGTATTGTCATTTATAACCACATATACATCATAAAATTAATTGTATAACTGACTTGAATAATTATATGTATATTAAAACACTCAACAGTATGGATATTGTGTATATCTACATGTATATTAAACACAAAATTTTTTAACTACATGTATGTCTTGTATGTTGATGTATTTCTCATGTATTGACATGTATATTTCTGAAATGTATATCCTGACATGTATATCTAATAGTAAAACACATAACTATATGTTTATATTCATTTATTTCGTGTATATCAAGACATTAATTGTATATCATATAATATTTAACTTGAAACACATCTGTCTTTGCTTACGTACTTAGTTTTTTAAAAAAATATTTACTTGTTATATTTATTGAATGAAATATTTTTTTTTTGTGGCAGCATATTGATGTCATCTTCTACTATATAAGGAAAAAAATAAAGTATGATGCTAACATTCCAAAGTCCTTCACCACAACAAATTTTTCATTTTGTGTTAAGGTAAAATCATTGTATGATCAATTTCTTGCGAGCAATAGGGACTATGATGTCATCCCTAAAGATCATGAAATAGCTGAGTATATGTGAGGCTCATACATGCCTTGCAATGTTCCGTGGCACACCGTCGATCATGTACTAATTCCTATAGGCTTGAGGATGAATGGCATTGAATTTTGGGTTTGTTGACTTTTAAGGATAGGTGCATACACGTGTATGATTCCATCAGTGGAGCGAGACATGATATTAAAATTCGCGAGGCTGTTGAACCATATGCAGTGTTGATTGCTCATTTCTTGGCTAGTACAGGCTTGCTCGTTTCTTATCTAGTACATGCTTTTACAGGAAGAGACATGATATTGATTTGACCAATGAACTCTACAGAGACAGACCACTTGCTAATCCGTTAGCTATTCACATGATTGATGATTTGCCACAACAAGAACACGCGTATGTTAAGTTTCAATCTATTTTATTTCTGAAAATAATAATATATTATAAAAGGGTGTTGAATCCTTCTAACTTCTCTTCACTTTGTTTAGTGATTGTGGTGTATATATGGCATCTTCTTGTCATGACCCGAAATTCTCACCTTCGGACCGTGATGGCGCCTAACATTTCACTTGCTAGGCAAGCCAACGTTAGAATAATATTAACCAAATTTTAAACAATCTTTACATTATTAATAATCAAGGAAACAAAAGCGGAAGCAAAGTTTAAAATATAGTGAAATAATCCATAAATGCAACGGTGTCTAAATACCATCCCAGAATTAGTGTCACAAGTGCACGAGCTTCTAGAATAAATACAAATAAAAGTATAAATAAAATAAAGTTGTCTGGAAATAAGCACACAACTGAAGTAAAATAGAATGGGACTTCAGAACTGTGGACGCCATGCAGTTATACCTCAAGTCTCCTCTGAGTAGCTGAAATCCGAGCAAGTCTATGGTACGCCGCTGGGACCAACTCCAAAATCTGCACAAGAAGTGCAGAATGTAGTATCAGTACAACCGACCCCATGTACTGGTAAGTGCTGAGCCTAACCTCGACGAAGTAGTGACGAGGCTAAGGCGAGTCACTTACATTACTTGTATGCAATATTAGTAACAACAACAATAATAGAAATAAATCAGGTAACTCATTTATAATAATTGAAGCCAACTCAGTAGTCATAACCAATTATCATTTCCATCAATTATGTTGCAGCGTGCAACCCGCTCTCACAATATATTCACATTCGGTTCTGTTGCGGTGTACAACCCGCTCCTCCAATATATTCATTTATATCAAGTCTGTTGCGGCGTGCAACCCAATCCCCAATATATATATATATATATATATATATATATATATATATATATATATATATATATATATATATATATATGTCGACTTTTAAATAAGTCTGTTGCGGCGTGCAACTCGATCCTCCAATATAGACTTTTAATAAGTCTGTTGTGGCATGCAACCCGATCCTCCAATATATTCATCATAATTAATTCTGTTGTGGCGTGCAACCCGCTCCTCCAACATATTTATTTACCAATTCTTATAGAAGAAATTTTCCCCATAAATACAATAATTAATATAAAATTATAAGACAACAAGCATACAATAATTATGATTTAATTATGAAACAAACAAAGGCAAATAGCAAATTATTATGGAAATCAGAGAGAGAATATGCAGTTTAATATTTAATATACTAAATATCAAATAACAATTAAGGCACATAATTCAAATAGCATATAACAATTAATGCAGGAATTCAAGAATTAATATTTGACAAAGAATAAGAGAGAAACAATTATTATAATAATTAATTCATGATTTAAAATAATTTTTGAATTTTCAAGTAAGCATGCAAATAATTAATTTGACGACGTATAGACACTCGTCACCTCGCCTATACGTCGTTCACATGCATTTCACATAACAAATAATTTAAGGGTTCTATTCCCTCAAGTCAAGATTAACCACGACACTTACCTCGCTTTGCAAATTCCAATCAATTACTCGACCATAACTTTTCTTTTTAAATTTGTCTCCAAAAGCTTCAAATCTATTCACAAACAATTCGATATATTCAATACGAATAATAGGAATTAATTCCATATGAATTTACTAATTTTCCAGATAAAAATATAAAATTCATTAAAATATTCGACAGTGGGACCCACATATTAAATCTCGAAAATTTTTATGAAATCCTAACACCCGTTCCGATACGAGTCCAACCATACAAAATTTATCAAATTTCGATGTCAAATTTCGATTTATCAGCTGCTCAAATATCAACACCCGCTATGACCAGGAACACCTGGATCTGCACACGAAGTGCAGGGTGTAGTGTGAGTACAACCAACTCAGTAAGTAACAATAATAAATAAGGAACTAGAAGATAGTGACGAACTACGCAGTTATAGTTCATTTTCAGTGATCTCAACAAGAAAGTAGACCTGCTTCAAAATCCGGCAATTTAAGTCGAATCAGTTTGTACTTGCCAAGTTCAAGTAAAATCTGGATATAGTATCTCTCAAAAGTTTCAAAACAATGACATATAGCAGTTATGCGCAACAACAATGAAAACAGATACCGCCTCTCAGGGCAACAATCACTCAGTCTTTTCTCAATAGCTCATCACTCGGTTCTCAGCCCTCAATACTCACGCGAAATAGGTATCTGCGCTCACTGGGGTGTACAGACTCCGGAGGGGCTCTTTTAGACCAAACGCTATATCGCTGCGGCGTGCAGCCCGATCCCATATAAATAGCCATAAGGCTCATTGCGGCGTGCAACCCGATATATATATATATATATATATATATATATATATGTGTGTGTGTGTGTGTGTGTGTGTGTGTATGTGTGTGTGTGTATACAGCCCTAAGGCTCGTTGCAGAGTGCAATCCGATCCATAAACATACAGCCCTCAGGCCCGTTGTGGCGTGCAACCCGATCTATATATATACATATAGCTCACAACTCGGCACTCAGGCCCTAACTCAGTCACCAACCTCTCCAGTCTCTCGGGCTCTCAGTAATCATAAAAATCAGCCCAAACAAAGATAATATAATGTATCAACAAGAAACAAGAAGAGTCTAAGATATGATACGCAAGTAAACCGTGACTGAGTACAAAACAGTAATTAGCAAATAATTCAACAAGTACACGACCTTTGCGGGTCCCAACAGTATAATCACATAGCCTAAGCATGACTCCTAACATGATTTGCAGTCAAATTTCTATAATATAGAGAGAGCATATAGATAACAATAAGTTATTCACTTTACAGTTCTACGGAATGGACCAAGTCACAATTCCTACGGTGCATGCCCACACGCCTGTCACCTAGCATGTACTTCACCTCCAAAACAATTTTATAACAACAAAATCTGGGGTTTCATACCCTCAGGACCAGATTTAAGACTGTTACTTAACTCAATCCGAGCCAAAACTTTACTCCAAAATTTTCTTGCCTCGCGAATCGGCCTCCAAACATCCCGAATCTAGCCACAAGCAATACAATACAACCAATACAAGCTAAAGAAATCAATTCCATAAGAAAAATATGAACTATAAGCCAAAATCTGAAATTGGCTCAAACCCGGCCCCCGGGCCCACGTCTCGAAATCCGACAAAAGTCACAAAATTCGAAAGCCCATTCACTCACGAGTCTAACCATACCAAATTTATCAAAATCCGACATTAAATGGCCATTCAATTCCCAAAAATTAACTCTCCAAATCCCTAGCCTCAAACCCCCAAATTTTACCTCAAAAACTCACCAACTAGGTGTAAAATTAGTGGGGGAAATGTAATCATTGAAGAAAATGGACGCAAGGATCTTACCTCAAGAATTTCCCTTGAAAAGCCCTCTCAAAATCTCCAAAATCCGAGCTCAGAATGTTGAAATGAAGCCAAAATTGTGAAACCCTCGTTTTTAAACATTATGCCCAGACCCCTTTCGTACCTGCGTCCATATTGATGCATCTGCGGTCCCGCTTCTGTGGTAAAAACTCTGCATCTGCGGAAGTCACTTAGCCCAGCTGCCTACGCTTCTGCGAGCCTTGGACCGCATATGCGCCTTTGCAGGTCCAAAAAATCCATCGCACCTGCGCGCCTGTCTGCACCTACGCGCGTCCATCCGCTCCTGCGCCCACATGCCCGCATCTACGGCGTATGCCCAAATCCTTCTTGTCTGCTTCTGTGGCTCCCTCCCCATTTTTGCGGGCTCGCACTTGCGGTTCCTACTTGCAGGTGCCATTACACTAGCAACATCAAAACTTCAGCTGCTTCCTCAACTTACTTCCAAGTCCGTTAACCACACGAATTCAACCTGAGGCCCCCGGGGCCTCAACCAAACGTACCAACAAGTCTTATAACCCAATACGGACTTAGTCGGACCCTCAAATTACCTCAAACAATATCAAAAATACGAATTCCACACGGATTCAAGCCTAATGAACTTTGAAATTTCTAAATTCTACAAACGACATCGAAACCTATCAAATCATGTCCGATTGACCTCAAAATTTACACACAAGTCATAAATAACACCACAAAACCTACTCCAACTTTCGGAAATCCAATCCGACCCCGATATCAAAAATTCCACTCCCGGTCAAACTTTCCAATTTCCAACTTTCGCCATTTCAAGCCTAATTCTACTCTCGACCTCTAAGTCACAATCCGGACATGCTCCTAATTCCAGAATCACCCAACGGAGATAACGGAACCATTAAAAAATCCAATCCGAGATCGTTTACACATAAGTCGATATCCGGTCGACTTTTTCAACTTAAGCTTTCAATTAAGAGACTAAGTGTCTCAATTTACTCTGAATTTTCTCCGGACCCAAACCAACTAACTCGATAAGTCATATAATAGCTTTAGAATATAAACGGAGTAAAAAATAGGGAAACAGGGCTACAATTCTCGAAACGATCATCCGGGTCGTTACAATGATGATATACATGTCCTACACAACTTAATGTATTGATCTCGAACAACAAAATTATATGATATATTTTGATATACATGCAAAAATGCAACCTCTAATAAATTAAAAATTGAATATACAAGTGCAAAATTCAAATAACTGGAGTTGCACTTGAACTGAATAATATTTCATTAGTAATAAATTGATATATACATCAATCATTTATATTCAAGGCCTGCCTTTAATATAAACTAATAATTCCTATAATATGTACAGTGGTGATTAGGTATATTTCTACATGTTCTCATATTGTGGCCCTCACATTCACATTGTCCACATGAACTCTTTGGCCTCTTAGCTTGTGATTTTGAAACCTTTTTGTCTCTCACCTTCTTAGGTCTTCCAGGCATTTTATTACCGACTGGTGGAAACATAACTTGTTCTAATACCTCTATAGGTATTGTCCATGTACTTCCATTTGGAAGAGGATAAATTGGAATGTCGTATGCTTTCAATATGTATTCAATATTGTTGTAACGATCCAGACGGTCGTTTTGAGTATTATAACCCCATTCCCCCATTTACTGCTCAACTTATGCTTTATAGTTGTTTTATGACTTACCGAGTTAGTGGGTTCGGGTCCGGAAGGAATTCAGAGTGAAATGAGACACTTACTCTCATAATTGGAAATTTAAGTTAGAAAAGTGGACCAGATATGGATCTATGTGTAAATGACCTCGGATTTTAATTTTGATGATCCCAATAGCTCCGTATGATAATTTTAGACTTAGGACCGTATCCAAAAAATTATTTGGAGGTCCGTAGTGGAATTAGGCTTGAAATGCCGAAAGTTAAATTTTTGGAAAGTTTCACCGGGGGGTTGACTTTTTGATATCGGGGTCGGAATCCGATTCTGAAAATTGGAATACCTCCGTTATGTCATTTATGACTTGTGTGCAAAATTTGACGTCAATCGAACGTGATTTGATAGGTTCCGGAGTCATTTCTAGAAATTAAAATTTTTAAAGTTTATTATGCTTGAATTGTGGTGTAATTTATGGGTTTAGCGTTGTTTGAGGTGATTTGAGGATTCGACTAAGTTCGTATGATATTTTAGGACTTGTTGGTCTATTTGGTTGAGGTCCTGAGGGCCTCAGGTGAGTTTCGAATGGTTAACGGATCAAAAATTTAAACTACAACAGCTGCTGCAATTTCCTTATATTGGAAATTTCTTCTGCTAGAATCGAGCCCAGATGCGAGCCCAGAATCGAGCCCAAAAAATCAAGCCCAGAATCAAGCCACGATCGAGCCCAGGGTCTAGGTCCACGATCGAAGGCAAGGTCGAGGATCAGGATCGAAACCACGATTGAGCCCATGGATGAGGGCCACGATCGAAGGCAGGGTCGAAGACATGATCGAAGACAAGGGTCGAGGGCCAGGATCGAGGCCCAGGATTGAGGACCCCGATCGAAGGCCAAGATCGAAGGCCAAGATCGAAGCAGAACCGAGGCAGTCTAGGCAGAATTATAAAACCATGGACTTCATCCCATTCGCCATTTTTGACAAATTGGAGCATGGGGAGAGGCGATTTTTGATAGATTTTTCAAGGAAAACTTGAGGTAAGTCCCTTGTGATCATTTCTACTCCATAATATTGAATTATCACTGAATAATCCGACTAGATTACATGATTTTGAGGTGTAAATCGGAGATTAGAACTTAGAAATTTGGAAAAAAGATTTGTAGATTTGAGGGTTGAGTTGAGGTCAGATTTTGGTAAAATTGATATGGTTAGACTCGTCGTTGAATGGGCTTCCAGATTTTGTAACTTTTGTCGGGTTCCGAGACATGGGTCTCACGGGCGATTTTTGAACCAAATTTCGGATTTTTATGAAAAATTAGTATTTTCTTATGGAATTAATTCCAATAATTTTTATTGACTGAAACAAATTATTTGTGACTAGATTCGAGGCATTCAGAGGCCGATTTGTGAGGCTAAGGCACAACAAAGTAAAGAATTTCACGTTTTGAGGTAAGTAACAGTTATAAATCTGGTCCTGAGGGTATGAAACTTCGGAATTTTGTGTCATGTGATTATTTTGGAGGTGACGGGCGTGTGGGCGTGCACCGAGGGGATTGTGACTTGGTCCTTCCCGTGGAAACTGTATAGTTGAATAATTTATTGTTAGCTATATGCTCTCTATGTGTTGAAGAAATTTGACTCTAAATCATGTTAGAAATCATGCTTAGGCTATGTTATAGTACTATTAGGACCCGCAGAGGTCATGTACTTGTTGAATTATTTGCTAATTGTTGTCTTGTACTCAGTCATGATTTTCCTTGCGTATTATACCTCAGTCTTTCTTGATATTTGTTGATACACTATGTTATCTTTGTTTCGGCTGATCTTTGTGATTTCTGAGAGCCCGAGAGACTAGAGAGGTTGAGGACTGAGTAAGGCCGAGGGCCTGTCAGGTGAGGTAAGGATATTATGACACGTGAGTTGCCCGTGCAGGATATTATAGCACGTGAGTTGTCCGTGCAACACGTGAGTTGTCCGTGCAACACGTGAGTTGTCCGTGCAGATTATGGTGCTTGGGCTGTAGGAGCCCCTCCGGAGTCTGTACACATCCCCAGTAAGTGCGGGTACCTATTGAGTGTGAGTGTTGAGGGCTGAGAGATGAGTGGTTGAGTTATGGTGATGAGTTGAGTGATTGTTGTCTGAGAGGTTGTACTTGCTTTTATTTATTGTTGCACTTAATTGCTATCTGTCATTGTTGTGAAATTCTCTAAAAGATTTTATATCCGGATTACATGAAATTGAACTGTATAAAATTCATTTGACTTAAATTGCCGGATTTAAATGCATGTCTATTCTTTGCCGGAATTACTGAAAGTGAACTAAAACTGTGTAGCTCGTCATTATCTTCAGTTCCTTAGTTATTATTATTACTTGCTGAGTTGGTTGTACTCATACTACACTCTACACTTCGTGTGCAGATTCAGGTATTTCCGGACATAGCGGGTGTTGATCATTTCGTGCAGTTGATTTTCAGGAGATTCAGAGGTAGCTGCCGTATTTCGCAGACCTTGTCTCTCTTTCCCTATCTCTGTGTTTACTGTATTTTGGTCTTAGACTATTATAGACCTTAAGTTCTAGATTTGTATCCATATTAGATGCTCATGTACTCAGTGACACCAGGTTTTGGGGGAGTGTTCATGTCAGTATTTGTGAGATTTTGCATTGTATTAAATTATTATATTTTCAAACTTAATAAAAATTGTGGTTTATCGAGATTTTCGGCTTACCTAGTATCGAGATAGGCGCCATCACGAAAGGTTGGGATTTTGGGTCGTGATAAGTTAGTATCAGAGCCTAGGTTACATAGGTCTCACGAGTCATGAGTAGGTTTAGTAGAGTCTTAGGATCGGTACAAAGACATCTGTACTTATTTTCGAGAGGCTGCAGAACCCTTAGAAAAATTTCACATTCTTGTATTCTATCGTGCGAATTTGTTGATTTTGGAAACTAAATTTCTGCTATTCTTTTCTCTCACAGATAGTGAGAACACGTACTACCGGATCGGACGGTCAACCACCAGTGCCACTAGTTAGGGTGGCGATAGGCCTAGGTCGTGGTAGAGGCCGGGGGTGAGGTAGAGGTAGAGGTGTAGCTCGTACCATAGTTGAGCCAGCACCTGTAATACCACCAGTTGCTCCAGCTCAGAAGCAGATTCCGGATATAGCTGAGCCGACAGGATCAGCTCAGGCACCAGCTATGCCCATTGAGATTCCAGGCCTTCAGGAGACTTTGGCCCAGATATTGGCAGCCTGCACTGGTCTTGCTCAGGTGGTTTCGGCTCAGTCCGCACCTGCCACTTCTCAGGCCGGGGGAAGTACTCATACCCTTGTCGCCCGTACTCCAAATCAGGTAGCACAGGAACTTCATATACCGGGAGCACTACCAGCCCAGGCGGCTGCAGCTGCTCAGGCCCCGGTAGTTCCTGTTATGGCAGATGATGAGCAGAGGAGACTTGAGAGATTTGAGAGGCTTCGACCTCTACCTTTTAGTGGTGCTGAGTCAGAGGATGCCTAGGGATTTTTGGATAAGTGTCAGTGGATGCTTTGGACAGCGGGTATTCTAGAGATCAATGGGGTCTCATTCACTACTTTTTTAGTTTTTCTGGGGATGCCTTCAGATGATGAGAGTCTTACGTGAGGTGTATGCCGGTCGGTGCAGCACCCCTTACCTGGCAGCAGTTCTCCGGTCTATTCCTGGAGAAGTTTGTGCCTCAGTCTTGCAGAGAAGAGTTGCGCAGGCAGTTCGAGCAGCTTCGTCAGGGCGATATGTCCGCGACACAGTATGAGATGAGATTTTTAGAATTGGCCCGTCATGCTATCTGGTTGGTCCCACAGACGGGGAAAGGATCAGGAGTTTCATAGATGGCCTCACTTTTCAGCTGCGGTTACTCATGACTAGAGAGAGAGAGTGTGGTGCTACTTTCGATGAGGTTGTTGACATTGCTCGTCAGATTGAGATAGTCCGCAGCCAGGAGTAGGTTGAGAGCGAGGCTAAGAGGCCTCGGGGTTCCGGTGATTTCAGCGGTGTTCCTTCAGGGGGTCAGTTTTACCGCAGTAGGGGCCGTTCTTACATACACGCTCAGGCGGGTCGTCCAGCTCATCATGGTGCATCAGCTAGCCATGGTTCTTACGGTGCTCACTCAGGCGAGTCTTCATTCAGTGCACTATCAGCGCAGAGTTCTCATCATGCCTCATCCGCTTAGGCTTCTACATGTAATTCTTCGGGTTATCATGAGCAGTAGTTCCGTCAGAGGAGGGGTTGTTTCGAGTGCGGAGAATTGGGTCATTTCAAGAGAGATTGTCCTAGGTTGTTGAGTGGGGCTCTACAGCAGAGTTCTCGACCAACGGCACCAACACCATCAGTTACATCACCTGCCCAGCTAGCTCGGGGTGGGGGTCAAGCAGCTAGGGGTCGCCCAAGAGGGGGGGCGATCAAGTGGCGGGCATGCTCGATTCTATGCTTTTCCTGCCAAGCAAGATGTTGTTGCCTCAGATGCAGTTATCACAAGTATTGTTTCAGTGTGCCACATGGAGGCTTCTATATTATTTGACCCTGGTTCCACTTATTCATATGTATCATCATATTTTGCTCATTATCTGGATATGCCCCGTGAGTCCTTAGTTTCACCTGTTTGTGTATCTACACCGGTGGGCGATATTATTATTGTGGATCGTGTGTATCGGTCATGTGTGGTAACTATTGGGGAACTGGAGACCAGATTTGATCTCTTATTACTCGGTATGGTTGATTTTGATATAATCTTGGGTATGGATTGGTTGTCTCCATGTCATGCTATTCTGGACTGTCACGTAAAAATTATGATATTGACGATGTCGGAGTTGCCAAAGGTTTAATTGAGAGGTTCTCTAAATGTTTTTCCTAGCAGGGTAATTTCTTATTTGAAGGCCCAACGTATGGTTGGAAAGTCATGTCTGTAATATTTGGCATTTGTGAGAGATGTTGATGTTGATACTCCTATTATTTATTCAGTACCGGTCGTGCGAGACTTTCCGGATATATTTCCTGCAGACCTGCCGGGTATGCCACCCGACAGGGATATTGATTTCAGTATTGACTTGGTGCAGGGTACTCAGCCTATTTCTATTCCTCCGTATCGTATGGCACCAGCTGAGTTAAAAGAATTGAAAGAACAACTTTAGGAACTCCTTGAAAAGGGTTTAATTAGGCCTAGTGTGTCACCTTGGGGTGCACCGGTTTTGTTTGTGAAAATGAAAGATGGCACTATGAGGATGTGCATCGATTATAGGCAGTTGAACAAAGTTACAATCAAAAATAAATATTCCTTGCCACGTATTGGTGATTTATTTGACCAGCTTTAGGGAGCGAGGGTGTTCTCCAAAATTGATTTGATATCTGGGTATCACCAGTTGAAGATTCGGGATTAAGATATTCTAAAGATGACATTCAGTACTCGTTATGGCCACTACGAATTTCTTGTGATGTCTTTTGGGCTAACCAATACCCCAACGACATTTATGCATTTGATGAATAGTGTATTCCAGTCATATCTTGATTTATTTGTAGTGGTATTTATTGATGATATTCTGGTGTACTCACGTAGCCAGAGGAACATGCACAACACTTGGGTATTGTATTACAGAGGCCGAGGGAGGAGAAACTTTATGCCAAATTCTCTAAGTGTGAGTTCTGGCTTAGTTCAGTGGCATTCTTGGGATATATAGTGTCCAGTGAAGGAATATGGATCCGAAGAAAATAGAGGCAGTTCAGAATTGGCCCAGACCATCTTCAGTTACTAAGATTCAAAGTTTTCTTGGCTTGGCCGGTTATTATCGTCGCTTTGTGGTGGAATTCTCATCTATTGCATCGCCTATGACTAAATTAACCCAGAAAGGTGCTCCGTTCAGGTGGTCGGATGAATGTGAAGAGAGCTTGCAGAAGCTCAAGACAGCTTTGACTACAGCTCCAGTATTGGTGTTTTCTACATGTTCAGAGTCTTATACTATGTATTGTGACGCGTCACATATTGGTCTCGGTGCAGTGCTGATGCAAAGCAGTAGGGTGATTGCTTATGCGTCCAGACAATTAAAGGTACATGAGAAGAATTATCCAGTCCACGATCTTGAGTTAGCAGCTATTATTCATGCCTTGAAAATTTGGCGGCATTACTTATACGGTGTCCAGTGTGAGGTATATACCGATCATCAGAGTCTACAACATTTGTTTAAATAGAAGGATCTTAACTTGCGGCAGCGAAGATGATTGGAGTTGCTTAAGGATTATGATATCACCATTCTCTATCATCCCAGAAAAGCCAATGTGGTGGCCGATGCCTTGAGTCGTAAGGCGGAGAGTTTGGGCAGCTTAGCATACTTACCGGTAGCAGAGAGGTCTTTAGCCTTGGATGTTCAGGCCTTGGCTAATCGGTTTGTTAGATTGGATGTTTTCGGGCCGAATCGAGTTTTGGCCTGTGTGGTAGCTCGATCTTCTTTATATGATCGCATCAGAGAATGCCAGTATGATGATCCACATCTCCTTGTCCTTAAGGATATGATTTAGCACAATGATGCCAAGGAAGTCACTACTGGAGATGGCGGTATATTACGTATGCATGACATGCTATATGCGCCTAATGTAGGTTGTTTGCGTGAGATGATTCTCCAGGAAGCTCACAGTTCACGATACTCTATTCATCCAGGCGCCGCAAAGATGTATCAGGATTTGAGGCAGCACAATTGGTGGAGACGGATGAAGAAAGATATAGTTGGGTTTGTATCTCGGTGTTTAAATTGTCAACAGGTAAAGTATGAACATCAGAGGCCAGGAGGATTGCTTCAGAGACTTGAAATTCCGGAGTGGAAGTGGGAGCGTATTACCATGGACTTCGTAGTTGGGCTCCCACGGACCTTGAGAAAGTTTGATGCTATTTGGGTGATTGTAGATCGGTTAACCAAGTCCGCACATTTTATTCTAGTTGGTACTAATTATTCTTCGGAGCGGTTGGCTGGGATTTATATTCGCGAGATTGTTCGCCTACACGTTGTGTCGGTATCTATTATTTCAGATTGGGGTACGCAGTTTACCTCATAGTTTTGGAGGGCAGTGCAGCGAGAATTGTGCACACAGGTTCAGTTGAGTACAACATTTCACCCTCAGACGAACGGACAGTCCGAGCGTACTATTTAGATATTGGAGGATATGCTACGCGCTTGTCTCATTGATTTTGGGGGTTCTTGGGATCAATTTTTACCCCTCGCGAAGTTTGCTTACAATAATAGCTACCAGTCAAGCATTCAGATGACTCCGTATGAAGCTTTATATGGGAGTCGGTGTCCGTTTCCGGTGGGTTAGTTTGAGTCGGGTGAGGTTCGACTATTGGGTACTGACTTGGTTCAGGATTCTTTAGAGAAGGTCAAAGTAATTCAAGAACGGCTTCGCACGGCACAGTCTAGACAGAAGAGTTATGCCGACAGGAAGGTTCGTGATGTTGTTCACATGGTTGGGGAGAAGGTTCTGCTCAAGATTTCACTCATGAAGGGTGTGTTGAGGTTCGGGAATAAAGGCAAGTTGAGCCCTCGGTATATTGAGCCTTTTGAGACACTTAAGAAAATTGGGGAGGTGGCTTATGAACTTGCTTTGCCACCTAGTCTATCAGGTGTTCATCCAGTGTTCCATGTATCCATGCTCCGAAAGTATGTCGGGGATCCGTCTCACATTTTGTATTTCAGTACAATATAGTTGGACGGTAATTTGACTTATGATGTGGAGCCGGTGGCTATTTTAGACCGGCAAGTTCGAAAGGTGAGGTCAAAGAACATAACATCATTAAAGGTGCAGTGGAGAGGCCAGCCCGCCGGAGAATCTACTTGGGAGATTGAGCAGGAGATGCGGAGAAAATATCCACACTTAATTGAGACTCCAGGTATTATTCTAAACCCATTTGAGAACGAACATTTGTTTAAGAGGGGGAGAATGTAACGACCCGGCCGGTCGTTTTGAGTATTATAATCTCTTTCCCCTATTTACTGCTCAATTTATGCTTTATTATTGTTTTATGACTTACCGGGTTAGTGGGTTCGGGTACGGAAAGAATTCGAAGTGAAATGAGACACTTAGTCTTATAATTTGAAATTTAAGTTAGAAAAGTGGACCGGATATGGACCTATGTGTAAACGACCTCGGATTTTAATTTTGATGATCCTAATAGCTCCGTATGGTGATTTTGGACCTAGGAGCGTGTCCAGAAAATTATTTGGAGGTCCGTAGTGGAATTAGGCTTGAAATGCCGAAAGTTAAATTTTTGAGAAGTTTGACCGGGGAGTTAACGGGAGGGGGTGACTTTTTGATATCGGGGTCGGAATACAATTATGAAAATTAGAATACCTTTGTTATGTCATTTATGACTTGTGTGAAAAATTTGAGGTCAATCGGATGTGATTTGATAGGTTCCGGAATCATTTGTAGAAATTAGAAATTTCAAAGTTTATTAGGCTTGAATTGTGGTGTAATTCATGGGTTTAGCGTTGTTTGAGGTAATTTGGGGATTCAACTAAGTTCGTATGATGTTTTAGGACTTGTTGGTATATTTGGTTGAGGTCCCAAGGGACTCAGGTGAGTTTCGGATGGTTAACAGATCAAAAAATTAAACTACAACAGTTGCTGCAATTTCCTTATGTTGGAAATTTCTTCTGCCAGAATCGAGCCCAGATGCGAGCCCAGAATCAAGCCATGACCGAGCCCAGGGTCTAGGGCCACGATCGAAGGCATGGTCGAGGATCAGGATCGAAGCCACGATCGATCCCAGGGACGAGGGCCATGATCGAAGGCAGGGTCGAAGACTAGGGCCGAAGACATGATCGAAGGCCAGGGTCGAGGGCCATGATCGAAGGCCAGGATCGAGGACCTCGATCGAAGGCCGAGATCGAAGTCCAAGATCGAAGGCCAAAATCGAGGCAGAACCGAGGCAGTCTGGGCAAAATTATAAAAACAGGGACTTCGTCCCATTCACCATTTTTGATAAATTGGAGCTTGAGAAGAGGCGATTTTTGAAAGATTTTTCAAGGAAAACTTGAGGTAAGTACCTTGTGATCATTTCTACTCCATAATATTGAATTATCACTGAATAATCCAACTAGATTACATGATTTTGAGGTGTAAATCGGAGATTGGAACTTAAAAATTTGGAAATAAGATTTGTAGATTTGAGGGTTGAGTTGGGGTCGGATTTTGGTAAAATTGGTATGGTTAGACTCGTGGTTGAATGGGCTTCCGGATTTTGTAACTTTTGTCGGGTTCCGAAACGTGGGTCCCACAGGCAATTTTTGAGCTAAATTTTAAATTTTTATGAAAAATTAGTATTTTCTTATGGAATTAATTCTAATAATTTTTATTGACTGAAACGAATTATTTGTGACTAGATTCAAGGCATTCGGAGGCCGATTTGCGAGGCAAAGTCATAGCAGAGTAAAGAATTTCACGTTTTGAGGTAAGTAACAGTTATAAATCTGGTCCTGAGGGTATGAAACCCCAGAATTTTGTGTCATGTGATTATTTTGGAGGTGACGCACATGCTAGGTGACAGGCGTATGGGCGTGCACCGAGGGGATTGTGACTTGGTCCGTCCCGTGGAGACTGTATAGTTGAATAATTTATTGTTAGCTATATGCTCTCTATGTGTTGAAGAAATTTGACTCTAAATCGTGTTACAAATCATGCTTAGGCTATGTTATAGTACTGTTGGGACCCGCAGAGGTCATGTACTTGTTGAATTATTTGCTAATTGTTGTCTTGTACTCAGTCGTGATTTTCCTTGCGTATTATACCTCAGTCTTTCTTGATATTTGTTGATACACTATGTTATCTTTGTTTGGGCTGATCTTTGAGATTTTTGAGAGCCCGAGAGACTAGAGAGGTTGAGGACTGAGTAAGGCCGAGGGCCTGTCAGGTGAGGTAAGGATATTATTGCACATGAGTTGTCTGTGCAGGATATTATAGCACGTGAGTTGTCCGTGCAGCACGTGACTTATCCGTGTAGATTATGGCGCTTGGGCTGTAGGAGCCCCTCCGGAGTCTGTACACACCCCCAGTGAGCACGGGTACCCATTGAGTGTGAGTGTTGAGGGATGAGAGCCGAGTGGTTGAGTTGTGGTGATGAGTTGAGTGATTGTTGCCTGAGAGGTTGCACTTGCTTTGATTTGTTGTTGCACTTAATTGCTATCTGTCATTGTTGTGAAATTCTCTGAAAGATTTTATATCCGAATTATATGAAATTGAACTGTATAAAATTGATTTGACTTAATTGCCGGATTTGAAAGCATGTCTATTCTTTGCAGAAATTATTGAAAGTGAACTAAAACTGTGTAGCTCATCATTATCTTCAGTTCCTTAGTTATTATTATTACTTCCTGAGTTGGTTGTACTCATACTACACCCTGCACTTCGTGTGCAGATTCAGGTATTTTCGGACATAGCGGGTGTTGATTATTTCGTGCAATTATTTTTCAGGAGATTCAGAGGTAGCTGCCATGTTTCGCAAACCTTGTCTCTCTTTCCCTATCTCCCTGTTTACTGTATTTTGGTCTTATACTATTATAGACCTTAAGTTCCAGATTTGTATCCATATTAGATGCTCATGTACTCAGTGACACAAGGTTTTGGGGAGTGTTCATGTTAGTATTTGTGAGATTTTATATTGTATTAAATTATTATATTTTCAAACTTAAGAGAAATTGTGGTTTATCGAGATTTTCGGCTTGCCTAGTATCGAGATAGGCGCCATCACGACAAGTTGGAATTTTGGGTCGTGACAGTTGTAGTACATAGAGCAGTAATATTCACCCTCTAAGTGTTTTGACCTCAACACTGCCCACGCATGCGGACACGGTATTTGATCTAACTAAAACCTTCTACAACTACATGTCCTTTCCCTAAGGCAAACAATGAACAACCTCTCATTGTCAATAACTGAATGTAAGTTTTCAGTTGATGGCCTCACCTATATTTTGTAGAAAAGCAATATTAGTTAAAACTTTATGTAACTAATACAAAAGATTAACCCAATAGCTTGTTGAGTGTGTTTGTAGACAAACATAAATATGAAATAAAGAACATGTTATATAATATAAACATACGATCATATGTTGTGATGCATCAAGATTTTCATCTAGTATAGCATTGTATTTTATGGTAAGCTTTGTAAATGTCACTTGTGTAGTGTTTCGATTTGTGTAGTTTCACCTCTTGATCAAAATTTGAATTTCTTCCAGTAATTGTTGTACAGGAAGTTTCCTCGCTTCCTTAGTTGTTGAATTTAATGACTCTGCAATATTGGAAGTCATTGTCATTATTCTGTTGGCTTTTGCATGCGCTCTACACCACCTGTGACACCCAATATCAAATAAGTAATCATTCACTCTTCCATCTATTTGTTCCATCTTTGTCATATGGTGATTAAACTCTTGAATCGTATATGCTCATGTCGTAGCAAAAAACATCTCTCTTAGCTCTTCTTGGCTCCTCTTATATCTGTCTTTTATGTTATTCCATAGATGTCATATACAAACACAATGAGAAACTTGTGGATACACTATTGAAGCTGCCTTCGCTATGCTCTCATTCTTGTCCGATACAATGCACATGTCATCTCTGTCACCGAAATCGTCTTTGAAACTTTCGAAGAACCACCCCCCTTGAGGCATCATTCTCCGAATCAACAATTGTATATGCAAGTAGTAAAATCTTGCCTGTTTACAATGTATTAATTATATTTATTCAACAAAGTGCTTATTATAAATATATACTATTTATTAAGTGTCTAGTATATGCACACATTATTATGCAATATTTTACAATAACATACATACGCTAGATGAGGGGGGAGATGAAATACCTATCGAGGTGTAATCGATATGTGTATATATATAAAATAAATATATAAGTATAAATGGATATACACATACGATGAACGTATATACATATAAGGAGACTCTAATATATAATGGAATACATGGATATACATGAATATGATAATGAAATACAATAGAGTTTTTCTAAAACAAACCTCCAGCATCTTGCGAGCAAGTTGTGAGTAACATTTCTCTGTATGTTGCTTTAAAAAAGCTTCCATCAACCACAACAATAGGTTTGTAAAATTCTCATCCCTTAATTGATGCATATAATGCGATAAAAGCATACATGAAGTATCCTTCATCCGATTTTCTCAAACTCAAAACTGACCTGGGGTTGGAATGTATCAATATATATAAGTAGCTCGGCAACTTTGCATACGACTCACTTGGGTCTCCTCTCAAAAACTGAAGTGCCTTTTGCTTTGACTTATTTGCCTTCTAGTAGCTTAAGTCAATACCATAATATTTTTTCACGTCTTTCATTAAGTCCTTTGTAGTGTATATTATTTTAGGATCAACATATTTATCACAAATAATTCTTTCAATAACAAGAGCAATAGATACACGTTGTGTAAACAATCTATCTCTCGCCGAACATGTGTGATCCTTACTGAATTTTCTAATCCTAAATATTTTGGACTTGTTTAGAGACGAAGACTTGAAAAACCACGCGCAACGGTTATTGACACATACCAGAAAGTATCTAACAATATCTAAATTTACACAATATTAATTAAATTTAGATAAACTATCATGCATCATTAATATAAAAAATTCATGATTGTATACAATTATTAAAGTTAGATATACATTCATACCTTCATGGACTTGACCGACCAACCTTAAACTTAAATTGTTTTCGAATAGCGTAGTTTTTCAACACAATCATTGGTGTCTCCTTGTCCTTGTAAAGTTGGCCTTCCGCAACAGTACTATTTAGAGGACCATCTATTATTAGAGTTTTATCAAAATCTACAACTTCAGCATCATCTACGTTATCAAACCCAATCAACTGCAGTGTATCACCGTTTTGTACATCATATGTACCGGCAATTTGTAGGCAGACAGATGTATTTTTCTCATTTCGATTAAAAGCGTGCATATCTCTCTCTTTCACTGTTAAACACAATGGATATACATTAAATGCATAATTTTTCTTCTTCAACTCGATATATACACGCAATCCCATATCATTGTGTATCATCATTGGTGGTGAATCATCATCGCATTTGTACTTGATTTCAAGCAAATTAATTGTGGTATCAACCATCAATTGTTTTGAAATTCTAGAAATAAAATCACCAAATTTAATATCTGTACTAATCACCACGCCTTCAACTGAGTAATCCACAAATCGATTATTGCTATCCCAGTATCCACCATGCTGTATCAAAATCGGCAAAGTAGTCATTGAATATGTTCTTCTATATAGAGAGATTGAAAACCTTCTTCAACCGATTTCTTTAAACTACAAAAATAAAGAATTTTGTTCTTGAAGAAAGCACTAGTTATTGAATCTGAATTCTGAAAATTGATATTCAGCTGCCATGATTGTTAAAAAAACTTCGCACTCCTTTTGATTTGTGAAAGAAATATAGTTTATGCATTTGATTTTATTTGGGTCGACTGGGTAGTAACGCTTCTGAAGGGATACATCTTGCAAGCATGAAGGGTGGACAGAATTTTAAAAATCCCCCCTATATTTGAGGGGTTATATAATCGTGTCTGTTGGGATTAGGCTATTTAATGCCAATTTTTTTGGGCTACTACTGCCAAAGTAATTTAAGGCCAATATAATGCCAATTATAGTTAAGCATTGTTAAACAGTGCCAAGTCCTCTATTCAAATGAGGGGAAGTGCACGATTAGCCACTAATTAGAGTTGTATTTACTCTTAAGCCACTGTTTAAAATATATTTATTCTTTAGCCACTGCTTTAATAATTTTTTATTCACCCGGACAAAAATACTCATATGCTTGACACGGTGTCCTTAACTTCATGAGTGTTGTGTAAATATTAAGGACAAAGTGTCCTGAATTAACACCTTCTGTTTTAAACTTTAGAACATCTTGTCTTTAACTTCATATGTGCAGTGTAAATATTAAGGACATGGTATTCTTAACTTCATGAGTGCTGTGTAAATATTAACGACAAAGTGTCTTGTATTTGCACCTTCTGTTGTTAAAACTTTAGGACATCATGTCCTTAACTTCATATGTGCAGTGTAAATGTTAAGGACATGGTATCCTTAAATTTATGTGTGTAGTGTAAATATCAAGGATATAACGTCCTTAACTTCATGAGTGTTGTGTAAAAATTAAGGACATGGTGTCCTTAACTTCATGAGTGCTTTGTAAATATTAAGGACAAAGTTTTCTGTATTTGCATCTTCTATTGTTAAACTTTAGGACACCATGTCCTTAACTTCATGAGTGTTGTGTAAATATTAAGGATACTATGTCCTTAATATTTACACAATACTCATGAAGAAAGGGTAAAACCATCTTTTTGTATTAATTTTAATAGAGTAGTGGCTATTTTTGCTCAGCATTAAAAATGCTATATAAAAATTAAATACCACATTAAAAAGTGGCTATCCCATGCCATTTCTACATCAAATGATTGGGCTTTTTGGATATACAGGGATGGGCCGAAGCCTCAGGCCTCGTAAAAATAGCGCGGGGTATCCATTTTTTAATGTGGTATTTAGTTTTTATCCAACATTTTTAATGCTAAGCAAAAATAGACACTACTCTATTAAAATTAATACGAATAGATTGGTTTACCCTTTCTTCATGAGTGTTGTGTAAATATTAAGGACATGGTGTCCTTAACTTCATGAGTGTTGTGTAGATATTTACACAATTCTCATGAAGTTAAGGACACAATGTATTTAGTTTTTACACAACACATATGAAGTTAAGGACACCATGTCCTTAACATTTACACTACACATATGAAGTTAAAGATAAGATGTCCTAAAGTTTAACAACATAAGGTGCAAATACATGACACTTTGTCCTTAATATTTACATATCACTCATGAAGATAAGGATACCATGTCCTTAATATTTACACACCACTCATAAAGTTAAGGACACTATGTCCTTAATATTTACTTTGCACATATGAAGTTAAGGACATGATGTCCTAAAGTTTGAAACAAAAAGGTGCTAATTCAGAATACTTTGTCCTTAATATTTATACAACACTCATGAAGTTAAGGATATCATATCTAGCACAGGGGTATTTTCGTCCGGGCGGGTAAAAAATTATTAAAAAGAATAAATACACTTTAAATAGTGGCATCTCTAATTAGTGGCTAACTGTGCACTTCCCTTGTAGAAATGGCGTGGGGTAGCCATTTTTTAATGTGGTATTTAATTTTTATCCAGCATTTTCAATGCTAAGCACAAGTAGCCACTACTCTATTAAATTAAAATTAATACGAAAAGATGGTTTTACTCTTCCTTCATGAGTGTGTGTAAATATTAAGGACATGGTGTCCTTAACTTCATGAGTGTTTTGTAAATATTAAGGATATTTTATCCTTAATATTTACACAACACTCATGAAGTTAAGGACATGATATCTTAAAGTTTAACAAGAGAATGTGCAAATACAAAACACTTTGTCCTTAATATTTACACAACACTCATGAAGTTAAGGACATCATATCCTTAATATTTATACAATACTCATGAAGTTAAGGACATTACGTCCTTAACATTTACACTGCACACATAAAGTTAAGGACATCATGTCCTTAACATTTATACTGCAGTTTGCACATATGAAGTTAAGGACATGATGTCCTAAAGTTTAACAACAAAAGGTGCAAATATATGACGCTTTGTCCTTAATATTTACACAACACTCATGAAGTTAAGGATACCATATCCTTAATATTTACACATCACTCATGAAGTTAAGGACACTGTGTCCTTAACATTTATATTGCACATATGAAGTTAAGGACAAGATGTCCTAAAGTTTAAAACAGAAGGTGCTAATTCAGGACGCTTTATCCTTAATATTTACACAACACTTATGAAGTCAAGGACACCATGTCTAGCACAGGGGTATTTTCGTCCGAATGAGTAAAAGTTTATTAAAGTAGTAGTTAAAGAGTAAATACATTTTAAATGATGACTTAAGAATAAATACAACTCTAATTAGTGGCTAATTGCGTACTTCCCCCTCATGCCTCTCATAGTAGGCCCCTTATCATTTCTCTCATTCAACTTCAACTCGTTATGAGAATTAAAGATACTTGTATTATACGAGTTTGGCATGATAATGATATTAGTTAAGCTTAAAGAAAGAAGTGAGAATTCATATTGTCGGTCTCGATTTTATTTGGAGTTGAGGCATATTTGTTGTTTTATCATGCGAGTTTTATTGATGTTGTAACTGTTTGGTTTGAGTTGTTTAATCTGATTCAACCAATTTTATGATTAAAGTATTTTTTATATTCACAAGTATTGTTTCTATCTAAGAGATTAATTTCTAGAGCTAATTATTAACTGCTTATCCTTGTTAAACTAATTATTAATTAGTTCTCCAAATCTTAAATAATCAGAAGCAATTTAATAACTCAAACACAGTTTCTCAATGTAATACTAAATGATAAAGGAAACAGAAAATTCATGGATCTCAAAAAATTAAACAATGCACCGCCGCATTCAGATTGAGACTTGCGTACATAATTTCCCATCATTTCTCCATTTCCATTGCCAAAGCCCAAAATCAATAAAATATGGAGTGAAATTCAAAAATAGCCAGATTTACAAGTGGTAATTGAAAAATAGCTGTAATTTTAAAAGTAATTAAAATTTAGCTACTTTTCATGTAAAGATAAATCTGAACGAAAACGCTGTTCAAAATTCGGAAAATATTCCAGCATAATATATTGGAGTTCGAATTTTTTACATGTAAACTTCCAACATAATATACTGGAGTTCTAACATAATATACTGAGGTTCCAGTATAATATGCTGGAAGTTCATACACATGTGTTCCAATCTCCAGTATATTATGCTGGAACTTTCCGTGTGCTGAAATTCCAGCATAATATGCTAGAAGTTCATACACAAGTGCACCAATCTCTAGTATATTATGCTGAAACTTTCCGTGTTACATCAAAATATTGATTATTTTTCAATGACTTTACAAATGTTGACTATTTTGCAATTACCAGTCCGATCAAAACTGGCTAGCCTGTACTATTTCACTAAAATATGATGAAGATTTAACCCAAATAGCCGTCTACCTAATCTCTTAAACTTAAAATAGCCAACAGATGTATAATATATGTATAATTCATGTAAAATATATGTATATCTATGTATAATCAATGTACAGCTTATGTACGTATACCGACTAGAAAAAATAAAGATTAAATCTGGTCGGCTATTTGTGTAACAATCCCAAATATGATTAGTTGGGTTTTCATAGTTGGGCTTTACGCAAGCCAGTTCAGAAATAATGGTTCCGGTCTTCCTCCTAAATATATGGCCTTAAAAGGAAGTCCGTCCAACGAATACTCATCGGTGTTTCCATTTCACATTTTCACATTCTTTACATTGTTGAAAAGTAGTACTGTAGAAGTTTGCCTATACGTGGTATACGCCTAAGATAAGATGAGACGATTAAATTCACCAATATTTATTGAGGAATTTTAAACTCTAGTAGCTATATTTGTATTCGTCCGCGCAACGAATACAATAAAGACAAAATACAGAAAAATAGAATGTTCTTATTGAGTTGAACTCAAAACCTCCTTACTAAGCGAGCGCTCTAACCAACTGAGCTATGAAAGCTTATTGCTCTCTTGTCTCAATTCAAATCATTTGATCTCTTATTTCAGTACTACATATGAGTTTGCTATAAAATTTAAATATAGCTACAAATTGTAAATTTTTTGAAAGTATAACTACGAATGATAAATACAGTGTATGTGTTTGATGTGGATGTAATTTTTCTTCTCCTTTTTCCTAGTCTTAAAAGCAAACAATTTCAATGGTGAATATCTCTTTCTTTTATCTATCTTGGTGAATATACTATGATAATAAAGGCAATTCGTATGACCAAATAACCCCAACTAATTTGAGATTGAGATATAGTAATTGTTATTTTATTGTTTTGATTCATAAAACAAGTGCAAGTATGGCAGCTGGAAAGACACCATAGAAAGATGGGTTTTGTTTGTTAACGGAGTAAGACTTAAGGGAACTAGTAGTACTATCTTTTTCAATTTCTTATAAAGTCACATTCGCATTTACACTCCACTTTATAAAATATATGTATCCACAAAACACTACCCTAGTTGAGTAAATAGCAAAGACTTCAACCTTATCACGGCATTACTAATTGAAGAAAAAGCTTACTTCACATCAACTAGCAGCTAATTAATTTATTACAAGCAGCTAGCTCAACATCATGCTCCGATCCAGCTGATAAACAAATGAAGTACGTAACTGTACTGCAATTTTGAGCTGCTACTGTCTCTCTCAATTGTAATTTCTCAGTGCAGAAACCTACAACAGTAATGATGGAGACCTCTTCATTTGTCCAATATTATATGACAGATATATAGTAGTCGCTATTCGTTTTGGAAACTTACTAGGCGTTTGGACATAAATTCCAAGATTTTTTTTTCAAAATTGGAATTTCACTAACATTTGATTTGAAGATGAAGTTTAATTTGTGTTTGGTTATAATTTTTGCAACATATTTGGATGTACTTTTTTCAAAATCCTGAAACATAATTTATACCCCACAATTTGTAAAAAATATCAAAACCACCCCGACTTGATTATCCTACTTGAAACAAACAATCAAACATGCAGATTGTTTAACTGTACGAACAATTTCAAATAGAAGTTGTAGAGACTCCTTTAGGTAAAAATATAAATTGTAGATCTCAACCGTTGATATCAAAATATAATTCAAGACCACTCAATCAAATGGTGTGTAGTTGTAGTTGTTACCTAGGTTTAATAACCGATTGAGGTCCTTTTATAAATTTCAGAAATATATGATAAATTTGTAAAACTTAAAATACTAACTTTCCAATTTTTCAATTGAAAAACTGGTTCTCAACAATTTTTTCAAATTCGAAAATGCATTTTCAAGTTGGATTTGAAAAAATATAAAATTTTTATAATCAAACATTGTTTTGAATTTTTTCTTTAAAAAAAAGAAAAAATTTATTATGTCCAAACGTGCTCTTAGTACTCTTACAAAATCACGGCAATCCCTTTTTGTGTTTTTTTCCCTTGAGACACTACTTTTGAGTTTTGATGATTAAATCTTTCTTTCTTTCACCTCATCGATGAGACATATCAGACACAAAATTGACATTTCTTTATGGTTTCTGCGCGTTTTTGTATGTTTGCATGCAATTTGGAGTCACGCTTTAATTAATCTCCGCGCAAATGGATAAGTATATGAAAGTGATTCCTACGGATCGGAGTGTTCAAATATGGTTTGACCTCTTGAAGAAAACTTGATTATCAGAGCTGTTGCTTTTGCATGGTTTTGTAGAATTTCGTAGTTCAGAAGAAACGCTAATAGTGGAAATTTCCGTTTAGTTTGTTTCTTTATATATATATCAGAAGAGATCAACTGTAACAAAATTAGAAGGATGTGGATTGAAGTTTCTCATGAAAACAACTAGTAGTAGTGTTGGGTTTTTAGTTAAAATTGAGATGGAAGGGAAAATAAAATTTTGATTTTGAATATTGTCTTATATTGGAGGATAAAAGCATATATACTTCTTCTAGCTCTTAAAGAACCGAGAAGTAGGCAAGTCTTGCTTCGACGTCATTTGGCTCGGCTCTTGTTTCCATCAAATAATAATTTGATTGATCAAGTTTTTGGATTCAATTTATTTGTTAAATAGTAAATTTAAATTAATATTCTTAATCCAAACAACCGTTTGCGTAACCATTTTACGCGAACAATCATCTGGAAGAGTTGCACTTCTTCATTTGAACCCAACCGGTTGGATATAAATACCAAGCCATTCCCTCAATGTGATTGCCACCGCCATTTGTGTTCGCTGAAACATTGGGGTTTGAAGTACCGATACACCAGTGTGTAATATGTTCTATCTTGAAAGGAAATAGTCAATAACCTCGGGTACTAGGAGAGAATTAAGTTCCATAAGAAACATTATGAATTCAGTGGGCTCGGATTAATTTATGTTTCTTCTACATTTCTGTTTTTCGTTATTTCTGTTTCCAGAATTATTTTACAAATAGAGATTACTAACATTCCATATCTTGACTTATACTCTCGGTGCTACTCATTTCTGCGTATACATAACAGTAATACAGACGTAAACTCTGTATATAGACTCAAAATTTAATTCTTTTATTTTTTGTAGAGACAGCTTTCGTCATGTGAAGAGATAAAATAGCTCAAACATGGGTAATAAACTTGCTGTGCATATATCCATTATTCGGACTTAAACCCGAATAAAGGAGGAACATATACTGTTGAGCGTCAATAAGGGCGAGGTTTATTCCACATCAAACCGATAGCTTCATTGTTTTCCCCTGTCATTAGTTGTCTCGTTATGTTGTAGAATTTTATTCTGATTTCTCTATCAATTTTTATCTTTACTTGCATATATAGAAGGGTGGACGGTTATGACTCAAAATCTTCTTATCGTAGTCCCAACATTATCCCTATTCGTGAATAGCAACAAAAAGTACATATTTTGCAATTAAAATTTTAAAGTAGGTAAATGTTCTCGGAAAGAAATGATCTCCTATTACTAGCTAGCTAGTTAGCATTGAATAGAAAGAAATGATTCTAAAAAAATCTCATGTATATTATTTATAAATCTCTTGCGTGATATTTTAGAGATCTCCAATGGAAAAATCATATAACTAAAAGAATATTTGTAAGACTCATAAAATAGACCTTTCTATTCTCTCCTCGTAGTCCGTCCATTCCCAGAGGAAAATGTGAAGAAAAAGGAGACCTTTTGAAGTTGACGTACGTGTATTTGGATTTGGAAGGCGCAGATTTTGGCGACCAGTAGATAATTAATGGGCGTGAATGGAGATTTTCTTTTTAGATTTTGATTGCGTCGTTTTGCGTAAATACAGAACGTTATTTCAGTTTGGTGCATGTTTACCCCCTATAAATTCTCTTGTCCTCGTCTTCTCAAGTTGTTTATTTGGTATTACCAAAACAAATTTAAATCCGAATATTGCAAAAGGAGAGGTAAATATAATAATAAGGAATAAAGTATATTGATTTTTGAAAAATACTCGCATCGCTATTTCAGTTTCAGCTAAATGGACAAATCTATTTTTATACCATGTTTTGTTTATATATAATCACTAAATATAGTCAATAAATGAGTTGATTGTGCTCCTTATAGCTTGATTAACGTTATAGTTTTTATATGCTTCTTTGACTCTAGAACCAGATCTTGGAAAAGGTTAAAATGAGAGATTTAATTACCTTTAATTTAGACATGGGATTTGCGAAAATCCTCCATATGGATAGTACATGAAACTTCAACCTATACCAGGCAGGTCATGAAGTATTTTTCTACAATATGTTGTTCAATTCTGAATTTCTATTATTTATAAAAGTACAATGTAAATTTATGGAACTTATCATTTTAGTATTCTCTTTTAAAATTGAAAAAGAGTATTCCAGTACTTCATTTGTGATCCTCGGAGAATTTTCAAAAAATAGCTAAGAAAATTGACCGACAATTTATTGAACCTAATTTGCATATCTCCCGTTGTTATTTCTCAGCGCTAGTTTATAGTCGTAGCGCAATCCTTCACGGGTCTCTGATCGGTTGAGTTAAGATGCTAAGGAAAGAAGCCAAATGAACCTAATAAACGCATGAGGCACAATTAAAATTTAAAATTTATGGGTTTTTGTTATGAAATAAAGTAAAACAAGAGGAATTTAGAGGGAGATAATTAATAAACTTTTCTTGATGATATTATATATAAATGAGTAGGGGAGTCTTCTATTAATAAGAGAGTTGTTTGGTGACCAAGTAACTAGTCTTGGTGGCCAAGTAACAATTGGTGACCAAAGTGTCACGACCCAAAATCTCACCAGTCGTGATGACGCCTATCTCAATACTAGGCAAGCCCACAATCTTAATAAACCACCATATCTATTAAATTTGAAAATAAAATAATTAAATTCAGCGGAAGAAATCTCACAAATACAAATATAACACTCCCAAAACCTGGTGAAACGGAGTACATGAGCATCTAATATGAATACAATATCTACTGATAAAAAAAACCGCTGTCTGAAAGTATAGAACAGTACAATAACTGAAGGAAAGAGAGACAAGGTCAGCGGATGCCAGGCAGCTATCTTGATAGTCTCCAACTGGTATCACACTGAGGTCTAACAGTCGCCGTGTCCGGAAACACCTGGATCTGCACACAAAGTGTAGAATGTAGTATGAGTACAACCAACTCAATAAGTAACAAGACCAACCTCTGGGATGAAAGCAGTGACGAGCTCCGCAAGTACAGTCTAGTATAAATAATGGTATAAAAATATAGCCATGCTTTTAAGTTCAACAGTAAAACTCAGTACAAGTGAAATAGATCAATACTGCATAATATGAGGAATATGACATCTTAGTAGAAAGACCTCATGTAAATACTGGTCACAAATTATTCGGTCACTCGGTATAGTTTATGGACAATCCAGCCTAGGGGTGTTCCAACCCGTATATAAATACACATCGACAGTCAGTCAGTTACTCAGTACCGTATAAGGCCAATCCAGCCCTGGGGTAATTTATCCCCAGATGTAAATGATACGGACAAGATCCATGTCCATGTAAATTCATTATAATATAAATAAGTACGGCAAGTCCATGCCTTGGAAAATCCATCCCGAATATGTATAATCATCTACGCTCACTAGGGGTGTGTACAGACTCCGGAGGGGCTCCTTCAACCCAAGCGTGATATAAAGCCTTTATAGCCTACTACAGGCGGGCAGTCCCGATCCGTATAATAATAAAGCCTATAAGGCCTGCTGCAGGCGGGCATCCCCGATCCATAAAATAGTAAAACCAATAAGGTCTGTTGCAGGCGGGCAGCCCCGATCCAGAACAATAATAATGTATAAAGCCATTCTGGCCTGCTGCGACGCGCAACTCGATCCCATAAATATCCTCACAATGGACGAATATGACTAAGTGTGAAATGAACATTTTTAAATTAATTAATTCAACAGCAACACGACCCCATGAGTCCCAAAATATTGGCACGTAGCCTAAACATGATCTTTAATAAGAGACTCATCTCAATTTCTCGAACACGTGGGGAAATGTTCAGATAGTAACATGATTCTTTAATTTTTCAACTCCACATAATTTATTCAAGTCACAATTTCAATGGTGCACGTCCACACGCTCGTCAACTATCATGTGCGTTACTTCCAAATAATTTATATAACACCAATTCGGGGATTCATACCCTCAGAACCAAGTTTAGAAGTGTTACTTACCTTAATCCGAGTAAAACTCTACTCCAAAATGCCTTTGCCTCTTAAATTGGTCTCCAAACGTCCCGAATCTAGCCACAAGCAGTACAATACAATCAATATAGGCTAAAGGAATCAATTCCATAAGAAAATATGAAGTTATAGCCAAAAATCCGAAATCAGCTCAAACCTGGCCCCCGGGCCCACGTCTCAAAATCCAACAAAAGTCACAAAACCCGAAAGCTCATTCACTCACGAGTCTAACCATACCAAATTTACTCAAATCCAATAACAAAATCCCATTCAAAACCTCATAATTCTAGCCCAAAAACTCTTGTTCATTTTTCCCAAATTTCCATCTCAAAACACTAATAAAATTCTGAAAATATTGATATATTCGTGTATATTAACCAAATCCGAGTTAGAATCATTTACCCTCGATGTTTTCCCTTGAAAATCTCTCAAATATCGCCTCTCCCCAAGCTCTAATTTGTCAAAAAATGGGACGAAACCCCCGTTTTGTAACTTAAAGTTTCTGCCCAGGCCTAGCCTCGATTTTCATAACCTTGATTTTCTGGCCTCGATTTTCATGACCTTGATTTTCATGACTTCTATTTTTCATGACCTCGATTTTCATGACCTCGATTTTTCCAGCAGCAGAAATTTCCAGCAGCTGTTTAAGTCCAAATTTTTATCCGTTAACCATCCGAAACTCACCCGAAACCTCCCGGACAAAAGCCATATATGAATTTCAATCATAAAACACGCTACGGACCTGAAAAATACTGAAAAGAGGTCGTCTTGACCCGATATTGACCATGGTCAAACTCTCAAATTTCTTAACTTTACTAGTTTCTCAACCAATGATCCAAAAAAATACACCCAAGCCCCTCGGGACCCGTCAAATCATACCAACAAGTCCTAAAACATCATACGAACTTAGTCGAAACTTCAAATTACGCCAAACAACGCTAGAACCACGAATCATACATCAATTCAAGCCTAATGAACTTTGAAATTTCAAGTTTCCACAAACGACACCGGAACCTATCAAATCCAGTCCGATTGATCTCAAATTTTGCACACAAGTCATAAATGACATAAGAGACCTATTAAAATTTTCAGAATCGGATTTCGATCCCGATATCAAAAAGTTAACTCCCCGGTCAAATTCTACTACGACTTCCAAAATATTTTTCGGACACGGTCCTAAGTCCAAAATCACCATATGGAGTTATTGGATTCATCAGAATTCGAATACGAGATCGTTTACGCATAAGTCAATATCTGGTCAATTTTTCGAACTTAAGTTTTTAATTATGAGACAAAGTGTCTCATTTCACTTTGAAATCCATACGGACCCGAACCAACTAACCCGGTAAGTTATAAAACAAATGTAAAGAATAACTTGAGCTGTAAATGGGAGAACGGGGTTATAATACTCAAAACAACTGGTTGAGTCGTTACATTCTTCTCCACTTAAACATATGTTCGTCCTCGAATGTGCGAAAAGTTGTTTCCAAGCCATCACATCACTATTCTCTTTACCACTCACACACCCGGGGCTGATCCCACGGCACCCTATTCTGTATAAATTGTATAGACCTGACAACACAACTTCAACCTTAGCCCATAAACGTTGGAATTCAATTTCCAACATTCAGAATTTCTTTTCAAGACCTGGATCTCACATCAACACGCTGTATGAGTCTGAACAAGCTGTATCAAGCCATAACCATAGACCCAGATATAATCCCTTAACATACTACACAACTCGCATACTTGCAACACCACTTTCGATCACAGTAACTACTCCAAACTAACTCGGTAATAGTATTTAACACTATACTAAGCCAAACCTCATTCCAAAACCTTCGTACACTGTTGATAATGAAAGAAACACGTGGTATCTCATAACCCCTTATTAAATCAACAAGTCATGGAGCTTTCTTACCCTAACCAGAATCATAGTGTACTTCTAAGATGACTTTTAATATTATTCTCCCAATATACCGTAATAAAATCTGATAGTACCCATTCTAGGTCCAATGACCATATATTATTAAACACAACTATCCCACTGACATGCCACACCAATACAACTCAAGCCACAATTGCACAACCTTGTATCCAAAATGGAAGATGTCTCAAAGTAGAAAACCATATTGCAAGTTCAACAAGCACCACCACAACTGCAATGCTATAAGTTCATTATATATAGTAGAACCAAGACACACGAATTTAATAAGAGTAGCCAGCTCTTCTAGAGCTCACATTATCATCACTCGCACGGACAACTCACGTGCTATAATATAAATATCCGGACCCGCTCGGACAACTCACGTGCCAATAATATCAGTATATGGATCCACACAGACAATTCACGTGCCAATAATATAATCCGTGGGGCATGGTCACAAGCCTCCAGCCCAAGCATATCATACATGAGCGATCAAATAAGTACACATGTATATGATAAATGAATTATGATTCTCATGCTCCTGGACTGGTACAAATAACACGCCATGGAGTAGGCAGGTGCAAGTTGTGCTATCACTACTCAAATCGGCAATTTAGCGTAGAAATATTAACTACCTAAACAGGTCGAAAGACACAAGTCCCATTAGCACAATGACCCCCAAAGAAGGAACCATGCCTTAACACCACCAATCAAATTCATACTTCGTGCGCACTACATCCTTCAAAATAACAATTTGATCATTTCATAATTTTTCATAAAGTGCAATATAACCCGCATTCAAGAAATTTTCTTACTCAAGTCATCCCTGATATCAACCTATGCAAGTCATAACTAATCAACAAGTATGTCTAGGCCCCAAAACCAATATCGTACAAAATCGTGCAATCAACTCATAGATAACAGACTCCCCCACTTGGCTCAAAGCCATATAACAAAACATATGATAACTCACTATACCCAAGATAATGTTACACCCCACATTTTCGTATATGAAAGCACGCCATAAATAAATTGATGAGAGCTTGGAAATGAGATGTTACATCCCGTATTTTTTTTTGTACGCTAATATTTTGTCGTAAGTTAATCGGCGTAAGCTCGGGAATGAGATTATTTTGGGATTATAAGTATTATGCTATTCCAAACAAGTGATGAGAATATTCATGAAGGAGACAGGTTAAGCAAATAGAAGAAAATGAAATTCCTCGAAGTTTGACAATTTGGGATAAAATACGGTCCGAGCTATAATACCCGAAATTTATGGATTAGTGTCATACAAGGTAACATATGGCCATTATAATATGATGTATAAAGTGTATTAAAAAGGAGTAGTATTTTAGGCAATTTTTAATTATGCGGGTAATTGGTTAATTACCAGGTAACAGAATATTACCTAATTAATTAATTGGTTATGGGATAAGATTAAAATTACCCCCACCCCCATGTGGCAGCAAGCCACTTCATAAAGAGATGAATCTTAGTCATTCTCGATAGGTGGCAAAATGACGTGTTACCAAAACACTTCAACAACGTGAAGTGTTACCAAAACACTTCAATTCCAAAGATCTTTCAAAACAAAACCATAACTACAATAAGATCCTAAACCTCATTCCTAATAATTTCAATACCAAGACCTTACATCCAGAAGTAAACGTTAGCAATTCTTCTTGCAACAAATTCCAGCGAGAACTTTTAGAGTCTTAGCAACAGAGAAATTTTGCGGTTCTAAAGAAGTACGGTGCAACCTTTTCCAAAAATATCATACGGATTTTTTTCTACTCCAGGTATGTTAAGGCGATCCCTTATTTTCTTTTGGCACGATCTACACGAAACGAGTAAATGCACAATTTTCATAAATGACTCTATTCATAGAAATATTATGGGTGTCTATATTCTTGATTCCCCATGTGAATTATTATTATATCTTCTGTTCATGGGTCTCAGAAAAATACGTATTTGATAATATTTATCCGACAGGCATATTATTTTTATTTCATTCCGAGAAAATATTATTAACGTATTTCTTAAGGCATATTATTTTTATGGCATTCCGAGAAAATATTATTAACGTATTTCTTATGCATTTCATGCATTTATACATATATATATTTACCCATGAACAGATGGCGTTATATACGCATATATATGTATATATATGTATATGGGATATGAAAAAAGGTTACGGCGTTATATACGCACCACCACCAGATCAGTTGGTATACGTTGATGATTTGCCCACAATGGATGAAATGATATGATGGGATGCCCTCAGTGGCTTGATGATGCTATGAACGCATATACCTATGCATGGTATGCTATTTATACACATATGCATGATATTATAAAAATGAAATGACTCACAGAGCTATGCACACGCACATGTCGAGTCTTTTACTCCATGTTTCTCTCATGTCTATTAGTTACTGATTTTCATTCCTTACATACTCGGTTCATTATTTATACTGACGCCCCTTTTGCCTGGGGACGCTGCGTTTCATGCCCATAGGTCTCGATAGATAGGTCGAGAGTCCTCCAAGTAGGCCACCAGCTCAGCAGAAGATATTGGTGCACTCCATTTGCTCCGGAGTTGCTTGTTTGGTTAGTATGATTTAGATGTGTATGGTTTGATATGGCGAGGCTCTGTCCCGACCTTTATGACAATTATGTACTCTTAGAGGCTTGTAGACATATGTCGTGTACGTGAAATATTGTACGGCCTTGTCGGCCTATGTTTTGAGTTTATAAATGATGATGTTGGCCTATTAGGCCCGTATGTCACGTGTATATGATGATAATAATAAGAAAGACATGTTACGGTGGTACTCGATTGAGTAAGGTACCGGGTGCCCGTCGCGGCCCATCAGTTTGGGTCGTGACAAAAGTGGTATCAGAGCAGTTTTGTCCTAGGGAGTCTACAAGCCGTGTCTAGTAGAGTCTTGTTTATGGGTGTGTCGTGCACCACACTTATAAGCAGGAGGTTACATGGCATTTAGGACTGTCACTCTTCCTTCTTATTCTAGATCGTGTGGTAGAGCTCATTTATAAGAATTCAAACTCCTAGATTCTATTTTATCCGTAATATGATGGTACCTTTAGTTGGTAAGAGATTGAATACGAATATGGAAGAGTTGAGTTAGAGGAACTCGATTTTTCATAATGCTTATGATGAGAAAATGTAAGGTCTTCAGTAGATCACGTGTGTACTAAAATGTGTAAGCCTCTTGATAAGGAGTCTTAAGGCAAGGATATCTATCCACCCCTATGGTGAAAGTCAATGAGAATTCAGCAGATAGTACAAGTCTTAACAAGTAAATGAAGCAAGGTGAAGAAGGGTACGAGGAGCCTAGTTAATGAAGACTATCATTATTTACCATTCATGACAGGAGATATAAGCATTTTGAGTTACCTTCAATGGTAGGAGAGGTATGTACAACCGGCCACACCTATCTCATTTATGCCATATGGAAGCCAACAGAAGTAGTATAAGAGAAGGACGGATATCAAGGTCCGGCTGGGGTTAGAGTGACCCAAAAAGGGTGGATGGAATATTTAAGTTGGTTGACATTTTTGAAGGATAGTGCAAACGTAGTAATGGATCTTCTGGCGAGACATCTCGATGGTGCACCCTAAAATAGTACAGCTGGATACGAGTTCTACAAAGATAAGCACTGGAAGCCTGGAAAGGATAAATATTATCTTAGTATGACTCCCGTCCCTAGTAGAGAGAGAATGTTAGGTAACCCGAAGTGCCAGTAGATGGAGCAAGGGGAGCTAAAATCAAGAGAATGTCTTGTTGAAGTTTTCAGAATAAAGTGATAGACAGAGATGTTAGCAGGGAAATAAGAAGAGAGCTAATGAAGCATTATGAGTAAGATGTCAACATGGATGACAACGGTAGATCAAAACAAAAATGGCAGTATTATAGAGTCAATAGTTAGGGGAAGGAAAATACGAGAGGTGACATGCCTTGAGGCAACAAAAGAGTATAGGCCATAAAGTCATACCCTTATTTCGAAAAATAAGTTCGTGACTCCAACGCAACTACCGAAAGGAAAAATTAGACCCCAGAATAATAGAAATCAGTATGGGCTGGTGAACAAGATAAATTAAACATGAATTAGGGACTGAGTGACTTGATAACAGTCAGCATCACGAGAATTTCAGATTTGCGTTCCGGCGATAATAGAATGGACAACAGAAGACGATTCATGAGAAATTCAGAAAATGGTCAATAAGGAAGACGCTTCCCTAAAGCAAGCAATATGAGCAAAGTTAAGCTTAAGGGATTGTATGTGCTAGTTGCACTAAGTGTCACCATTGCGAGTAAGGGAATTTGTTATCCTGGGTACAGAAGGATTGCCGCAAGGCGAGTAAGGGTCATTGATGTTGTGAAATGACGCCAAAGATGAAGAGGTAAAACATCTATAGGTAGATCCTCATGGCTTCAGCTCTTAGTACTCCCCTAAAGGGGGGAATATGGTGTTACGTAGCATTAAGTCGGAATTAAGTAATTCTAGTAACTATGAAATGGTAAAGGAAGAGTGCGACAAAAATGAAAAGGGGATGAGATTGCATGTATTCAAATCCTACAGATGTGCTACGATTCCAAAATATTATGCAAGCACGGCGTCAAGGAGAGGCAGTAAGGGTTCCTGCCTGAGATGTTATTGATAAATAAGGAGCACGTGCGAGACGTAAGTTAAGATAAAGGAAATGACCCAAGAAAGATTACGCGGAATATTGATATGAGAATGGGCCAACGAGTAGTCAGTAGTTGATTCAGGAAGAGCCTAGTTATGGCTAAACAGGGGGTTACAGACGAGGTAGCAGACAATGCAAGATAAACATAGTAAAACCCAATATGGGAAATTCAGTCTCGCAGATATGACTTCCGAACCCTTGAGAAATATTCAGATAGAAGTTGGGGTAGTTAAAGGTGACGTATAAGTGTTACGGAAATAAAAGAGGATGCCACTGGAAACAATCAAAATTTTAAGTTCAAAAGTAACCCTACAAGCACACGAGCGTAAACTACGTATAATTATAGGAGAGAAAGGACATTAAGTATTCTGTGTAATTAGCTCGCAGTTTTACAAGAGTCAGAGAATCCTCCCTAAATACTATAATGAAAGACTGGCTGAGAAAGTAAGGAAGGAAGCTTTAACCTAAGCTGGGTGACCTAAGGAGGAAATGGTCTTATAACAACAGTCTCACAACAACATTGTATGCACTCCATAAGAAAATAGCACCTACTGTGGCTAATGAACGGGAAGTAAAATCAGAAGTGATATTCAAGATCATATGAGTCGTATGGAATTCCAATATGAATGGGCATGGAGATAAGCTAAGTATGCACGCAAAAAGGGGGCAGAAAGACCAGAAAAAGTAATTGCTTACGTTTGAAGAAAGCTTAGATGGAACAAAAAGAATTATTAGATTCATGATCTAGAGTTAGTTACGTTATGAACGCACTTAAGAGTTTGGAAGTTTTATACATGTAACATATACAGCCGTAGAAGATTCCAGTATAAGTTAAAAGAAAAAATTGAGACCAGGTCATAGATGAAGGATTGTATTATTAAAGGATTGTATCATGGATATTCCTTAGCGCCCATGAAAGGCTAAATGTAATAACTAATACCATGAGCGGCAGATCAAGAGATAGCTTAAGCCTACATAAAGGCTGATCAGAAGAAGGAGGAAACTAAAGAGTTATATCAACGAAGTAAATCAAGAATCTGATTATTGGACCTAGAAAATTATAGAAATCGTGATTGAGAACATTACAGGATCACTCTTAATATCAAGGGTACCAGAGGGATAGTACAACAACCATATTCTATAACGGCCCTACGATAAAGCAGGTTAGAAAAGTACCAGCCTCATAAGAAATCAGTACGAAACTCCCACCGGATTGTGTATGCACCAGAGGTACAAGTATTATAATAGAGCTTCAAGTTATGGACGTGAATTAAACCTATGTGGAAGGGAGGTCATGGAAGCGATAGAAGATACGATGTGAGATTTTAAGGTAAGTAAGGTAAAGGTGAACAACGTACAAGATACTCAAAGGCAGAAGATCGTGAATAGTCCATGCTTCAGATAGAAGGCTAGAAGCACTGGGATTCAATATCCAAGAACGATAGCAGCGTCGTCAGTGGCGTACCTTCCAGCCTATGGTTTCTAAGTACCGAGAGATCTAGTCAAGAGAGTAAAGAAGAGTTAGAGACAATGTGATGTCTCGCTTGATGTTTCAGAATAACATAAGGGAATCAATGGTTTAAGAAAGTTGAAGGAAGGTTGTGAATAGTATAAATAAATACGTAGAGGTCGCAAGCTAAAGTATAGTAAAGCGACAAGGTTTTATGACAAGAGTAAGGATGAGAAAGGGCGAGTAATAAAGTGACGAGAATGGGTCAGTTCTCGGGATTAAGCCCATGAAAACATGAGAGCCGATGTGTTCTCTAAGTTATAGAAGGCTCAGTATAACCTGAATGAACTCAAAGGTGTCTAAGACTAGTAGCATTTAGAAGAGATGGAATGCTGCCCTGGTAGTGAAATGAAGGTGTAATTGTGGTAGATAAAAGATAACGGTTGGGCATTCAACTGAATAATGATTTGAAGAAAGAAAAATAAAGGGGAGAAGGAGAAAAGATTTCGCGAACAGCACGAGATCAGAATACCCTCATAAGGCAAATCACATGAGATACTATGAAATACGATTACGGAAATCACTTCAAATATTCCTTGATGCAACGTAAGCCCTAGTGTCAAGGTTTTACGTAAGAAGTTTCAAGTTATCAGTGGTATATTGTAGATCAATATTGAGGTGAATCAACAATGGATGGACAAAAGTCACAAAGTATGAGATGAGATTAGATCGTCGTTCTTAAGATGAACAGTAACGAGGAAGCATTAAAGGACTTAGATTTATACATATGTGATAAGCAACGAGAATAACCTGGAGTTTTGTAGCAGGCCTCAGTAACGATAAATCGAAGTAAGTGTTATGGTATATTATGACCTACCTAGATGCAGTAAAGTCACACGGATGGATAACCGGGGCTATGAAACAAGATATAACAATAGTCATAAGTTCGACAGAGTATCGAGGGAAGGACTTCAATATATCTATAAATGTCCAGAGGGACATCTTTTGTTCTGTATATGTTCACAAAGTGAGGCCTAGAGATTGGCTAAAAGCCGGAGGAAATAGTCGCATAGGCGTATTTACAAAGTCAGAGTCGTACATGTTACATGATAGAAGGTAGCAACAGTTACGAGATTGGAAGGATTCCGACCACAAGTCGTGGTGTGAGAAAGAGGCCTAAAGGAAGGGGATGCCCTGGCCTTTGGATTTATTCACAGAACAGTTGCCTAGATGTCAAGGAGAGTAATAAAGTATTCGGAAGACATAGGCTATGAAAATGATCAGTGCACCAGTCAACATTCGAGGACGAATGTTCCAAAGGGAGGAATGATGTTACACCCCATATTTTTGTATATGAAAGCACGCCATAAATAAATTGATGAGAGCTCGGAAATGAGATGTTACATCCCATATTTTTTTTTGTATGCAATATTTTGTCGTAAGTTAATCGACGTAAGCTCGGGAATGAGATTCTTTTGGGATTATAAGTATTATGCTATTCCAAACAAATAATGAGAATATTCATGAAGGAGAGAGGGTAAGCAAATCAAAGAAAATAAAATTCCTCGAAGTTTGACAATTTGGGATAAAATATGGTCCGAGCTATAATACTCGGTATTTATGGATTAGTGCCATACAAAGTACCATATGGCCATGATAGTATGATGTATAAAGTGTATTAAAAAGGAGTAGTATTTTAGGTAATTCTTAATTATGCGGGTTGTCACACCCCTTTTTACCCCACAAAAGATAATGTGGTGATGTTATGGATTGTGGGTTAAAGAGTTTTTCCAATTGAAGTGACAAATTTGAATAAGGATTATTTTATTTACAGAGTCGCCACTTGGAATTGATTTTGGTGTTTCAAGTCACATTTTATTTGAATCCCTTGTCAAAGGAAGGTTTGACTCTTTTATTATTGGTTTGCGAAAACGAAATCTGGATAAGGAATTCTGTTGACCGAGGAGAAGGTGTAAGACATTCATCGAGTCCCATGGTTCTAGCACAGTCACTTTATTGACTATATTTGACTTATATTATTTTGGATAAACTGTGTTTTATTGATTTTCATGTTTTACCTATGTACGCTTTTATTTATTAAAATATGAAATTATCTGAACAAGTCGCGATGTCGCACACTCTTTATTTTTATACACATTGTGAATCGCACCACGTGAAATGTACCCGCGATTTGCAACATGTTTATTTTATTATTATTATTTGAAGTTATAGTCAAGTTGCATGAAACGCACACTCGAATTGAGGATTATGTATCATGACTATGCCACGGGAATCGTACCCATAGTCACGATGTTTTATTATAAACGTGCCTAGAAGCAAATTACGAGTGTTTATAAGAATTATTTTCTAAACTAGCGATTATTGTAAGGAAAATAGTTTATGGATGTGGAGTTATCGAAATGATTTTTTACATCTATTACTAAGTCGTTTGATCTAACAAAATTAACATTCTCTTCATTTTATTTTCACATGGCTCAAGTCTTATACCATATGGTTCTTACATATATCTATGCCCCATTTAAACTCTAAATAACCAAGTTCTTACCACCCCATGACCCAAATATCTTAGTTAATAGTCCATTTTGTAATCCAGCCCATTAGACCTAGGTCCAAACTACCAATAAAGCTCTTAAGCCAAAAGGAAACAACTGAAGCAAGTTCAATGCTAACACAATAGGCAAAGAAATAAAGAATAACAAAGTATCCAACAGTCAATGCACTCAAGCACAATCAAGATGCATTCATAGTTTGTCTAAAAACAAAAAAAAAATGAACGAAACATAAATTTTTATATCTCCAACACAAAACAAAAATAGAAAGTAGACCTCCAATATTTATTCGCTAAATGAGATCTACAGCAGTTGAAAATGAGCACAACAACAATGCTTTCATTGTATCTTAATAGCAAACCACGAGCGACGGAAGCCGAAGGAACCTCAGTTGAGACATATACGTCTTCGTGTCATTTTTTAGGAACCTGTGGTGTCGTTTTGGAAACAGTAATGAGGGTCGTTTTGGATGGGTTTGGGACTGGTTTCAAGACAGTTTTGCAGCTGTTTGTTAGAGGAAAAGGAGCTGGTTGGATATGGTATAATTATGACGGAGACAAGGCTATTTCTGGGGTGTTTCGAGACTGTTTTCGGAGCTGTTTGGTGGAGGTTTTAAGCTCGTTTTTGGGGCTGTTTTTGATACTTTTTGGACTGTTTTAGGGGGTGATTTCAGGCTATTTTCAGAATGATATTGGGACTATTTAGTGGCTGAGTTGTGATGTGTTTTTCAGCTAAGTTTTGGGGACATTTCAGCTGTGTTTTTTTAGCTTCGTTTCCCCGGGTAAAAGGGTGCGTTTTCTGGACTAAAAGGAGGGACTGGTTTGGGGTGGTTGAGGGCCGCGTTTTCGGATGGAAAAAAATGGAGGAAAAATCCACTTCTTTTTCTCAAAGAAGGAGGAGAAAAACTCACTTTTCCCCGATCCCTTCTGTTTTCTCTCCCCTTTTTTTGACTTTTCTCCTCCTCTTTTTGATTTTTCTCCTCCCCTTTTTGACTTTCCTCCTCCCTTTTTGATTTTTCTCCTCCCCTTTTTGATTTTTTGTTGTATGTGTTTATATTAGTCAGAGAGAGTGGGAGTGTGAATTGTTAAAGAGTAAGAGTGGGGGAAGTGGGAAGTTAAGTATTGGTGAGATGAGTGAAAAACAATTCACGTATATTCAAAAATTAGGTGCTCACAGCATGCCCCTCTTTGCTTGGAAACATGAAGAGTTTTCAGGTAAAGAAAAGATGAGCGATATGACTAATTTTTGGCTATACCATTATTCAAAAGGTAAAAGATAAGAGAAAAGAGTGCAACCGAGTCCTGGTTTTAGACAGCCTACATATCCCGGGTTATAAGGGAATCAAGTCGCGTGTAGTTCAAGGAAAAGGATGGAATGCTGAGTTGGAGAGTCGAGTGAGGTTCCATCGAGGCTCCGGTCTGTGATCCTGTTATTACATCAAAATCAAAAACAACTAAACAAGCCTATCAGCTATGAAATACAAGATTCTTATTAATAAGTCATCTAAAACTTGATCTTGAATCTTGACTGGTTTTTCACACAGACTCTGATATGAACCTTGATGCTTGCTAGCTGCAGGTGACAGTTCATTCTTCTACGGCATCTTCTGATGAAGACGGGAAATGCAATGCTCGTGACTTCAGTCATGTATTGAGCAGTTCACATCTTTTTATCCACTTCTGCATTCTGGATTCACTTCTTTTTCTTTTCTTTTATTTATTCTAGATTGGGAATTCTTCTTTTGGTCATCTCGAACCCTGTGCCTCGAGGTAAAACCTGCTCAGACACCAAAACAAACAAACGAACAAAATTTTTCTGCCCCAGTTTTCACTAGGAAAATTTCGTGAGTTATTATAACAAAATTCTAAACTACTTATTTATTAAAAGCACTAAAGTGTCGGGAATGGTGTACCCTGGAAAAACATGAAGATGATTTTGATTTTTCTTTTATTTTTTTGGGATGGTGTACCATTCTTGTCAAAATGATGTATCAACTAAGGATTGGTATATGTTATAGAAATGTGACTAAGGAATGGTGTAACATATATTAATAAAGATGTTAGGGAGTGGTGTACCCTGCATTTAAGTTCAAATCAACTAGGGAGTGGTGTACCCTATATTGGAAAGCACAGCTAGGGATTGGTATACCCTATACTGGAAAGGAGATCATGGAGTGGTGTACCTGCATTTAAGCTCTCAATTAGGGAGTGGAGGCCCTATGTTGGAAAATATAGCTAGGGATTGGTGTACCCTATACTGGTTAGGAGACTAGGGAGTGGTGACCCTATGTCGGAAAATACAACTAGGGATTGGTGTATCCTAATACTGGTAAGGAAATGTAAGTACGGGTTGGTACCCGGTATTACAAAAAAGGAAATGTAACCAGGGGTTGGCGTCCTGTATTACTGAAAGGAAGTGTAACTAGGGATTGATGCCCTATATTACTGAAAAGGAATGTAACCAGGGGTTGGCGCCATGTATTACTGAAAGGAAGTGTAACCAGGGGTGGATGCCATGTATTACTGAAAGGAAGTGTAACTAGGGGTTGGTGCCCTGTATTACTGAAAAGAAATGTAACCAGGGGTTGGCGCCCTGTATTACTGAACAGAAAATGTAACAAGGGGTTGGTACCATGCATTATTGAAAAGAAAATGTAACAAAGGGTTGGATCCTTGTATTACTGAAAATGAAATGTAACCAAAGATTGGTGCCCTGTATTACTGATATGAAATGTAACCAGGCGTTGGCGCCCTGTATTACTGAAAAATGCTGAATCCCCCTAGGAGTTCTACCTGGGTTAAGCTATATAAAATAACCTGACCGAAGAGTACTTCTACCTAGAAATATGAGCTGGATCCCCCTAGGCAAAAAGGTTCTACCTGGGTTAAGCTACATAAAACATCCTGAGCGAAGAGTACTTCTACCCGGAACTATGAGCTGGATCCCCCTAGGCAAAAAGATTCTACCTGGGTTAAGCTACGTAAAACAAACCTGGGCAAATAGTACTTCTACCCGGAACTATGAGCTGGATCCCCCTAGGTGAAAAGGTTCTACCTAGGTTAAGCTACGAAAAACAACTTGAGCGAAGAGTACTTCTACCCGAAACTATGAGCTAGATCCCCCTAGGCGAAAAGGTTCTACCTCGGTTAAGCTACAAAAAACAAGCCTGGGCGAAGAGCACTTCTATCCGGAACTATGAGTTGGATCCCCCTAGGTGAAAAGGTTCTACCTGGGTTAAGCTACATAAACCATCCTCACCGAAGAGTACTTCTACCCGGAACTATGCGCTGGATCCCCCTAGGCGAAAAGGTTCTACCTGGGTTAACCTACAAAAAACAACCTGAGCGAAGAGTACTTCTACCCGGAACTATGAGCTGGATCCCCCTAGGCGAAAAGGCTCTACATGGGTTAAGCTACGAAAAACAAGCCTGGGCGAAGAGTACTTCTACCCGGAACTATGAGCTGGATCCCCCTAGGCGAAATGGTTCTACCTGGGTTAAGCTACGAAAAACAACCTCAGCGAAGAGCACTTCTACCCGGAACTATGAGCTGGATCCCCTTAGGCGAAAAGGTTCTACTTGGGTTAAGCTACGAAAAGCAAGCCTGGGCGAAAAGTACTTTCAACCTGGAAATATGGATTGGATCCCCCAGGCAAAAAAGTTCTACTTGGGTTAAGCTAAGAAAAACAACCTGAGCGAAAAGTACTTCTACCCGAAACTATGAGCTAGATCCCCCTAGGCGAAAAGGTTCTGCCTGGGTTAAGCTACGTAAAACATCCTGAGCGAATAGTACTTCTACTCGGAACTATGTGCTGGATCCCCCTAGGCAAAAAGGTTCTACCTGGGTTAATCTACGTAAAACAACCTGAACGAAGAGTACTTCTACCCGGAGCTGTGAGCTGTATCCCCCTAGGTGAAAAGGTTCTACCTGAGTTAAGCTACGAAAAGCAAGCCTGGGCGAAGAGTACTTCTACCCGGAACTATGAGCTGGATCCCCCTAGGCGAAAAGGTTCTACCTGGGTTAAGCTACGTAAAACAACCTGAGCGAAGAGTACTTCTACCAGGAGTTGTGAGCTGTATCCCCCTAGGCGAAAAAGGTTCTACCTGGGTTAAGCTACGAAAAATGGGAGGTATAAAAAGAAGTGATGCATGCTAAAAATGAAAGAAAAATGGAGATTTTGAGGAACTTAACTTGGTGACATTTGTCCTTTGAGAATTGTCATTCTGTACTGCTTTGTTCCTGCTTCAAACAAAGAAATATTGTGAGTTTTAAAAGTGGTGGTTGGTTTGTGGCCTTGATGCCTTGGGCAACTTGACTTTGTGCACATCTTCTTTTGATGATGATTTCAACCTGTCGCTAGATGGTTCGTGAATACCACTTGTATTTCTGGCCCCAGAGAGCCTTTGACTTTTCAAAATTTTACATGACGGTTGGTCGCATGGGACTTAACCTATTCAATTTTGTTTTTGGCATTTCACTTTCGACTTCTTTCCTCAACACTTTCAATTTCAGAGCTTTGGGGAACCTTTGGCTTTTCAAACTTTGCCAAAACGGTTAGCCACTTGGGACTTAAACTTTTCAACTTCATTTTGCCCTTGTAGGCACTTTTAATTTGATTTCATCCTTACAAGAGTTTTTGATTTCGAAGCATCGACCGCCATGGCCAGTCGGGGTCAACTTGATGCCCATGCCGAGTCTGGGTGCCTTTTTTGCATATTAGCTTGTATCAAACGGGAGTCCTGTAAATCAGTCTTGTTATTCCTTCTTTGCCTTAGTTTCAAAGCAGAGTTAGACCAAAAGGGATTCAAGGAAAAACAAACAGTAGAATGGAGAATGAATTTAGACAAGAGGTATCCCTTTTGGGGAAAGGAAAGAAGGACTTATCTGGAGTACATGCAGACTTCAATGAATATGATATACCTTTTGGACTTGATGCCTGATCTGTGTAAACTGTCCGACTCTCACAAATTCATCAAAACTTTTGTCTCGCAATCGATAAACCTTACCCAAGAATGTGTCGATGCCAATGACTTTGTGAACATCCTCTTTTCTATCAGTGGCGCTCTTTATGGGTTTTCACCAGTTGACCTCTATCTTCATCGCCTTATAGTGATCCTTGCGAGTTTTTACTAAAAAGTCTCTCATTTTAGTTTCTTTACTCACCATTGCCTCACGGTGCCCCTGAGGGTTTTCACCAATAAGACTCTCTCATTTTATTTCTCTCATTTTGGTTGCACCAGATCCTAGTGATTGTATCCTCCAATTTTGAACATTCTCGTTGATTGATCGGAATGGCTTGAAAAGAAATTGGGTAAAAAGGGTTTGGATTGAATTACAACTTTGGAACCTCTAAGCGAGACCATCATCGAACCATTGTAACATTTGCCCCAGTTTCAACGTTTGGGAGATGTGGATTTTTGTTTTTGGTGTGACTGAACCCCAGAGAGGCTGCCTACACATCCTTTCGGAATCAAGTCGAACGTAGTTCGATTCACTTTGCTTTGATTTTCTTTTGTTTTTTTTTCTTTTCTCTTTTTTTTCCATAAAACTTCCAGGATCCAAAGAGGGTAATCAAAAAAAAGTAACCGGCTCAAAAGGGTTTGCAAAGGGTTGATAGTGTTTAGATAGCGAGAATGAAAGCCTTCGTCATCCCAATCAGAGAATATTAAAGATGCGTAAAACGATCAAACATAATACCTTTTGACCGTGTTTGTATAGACAGTTGTGTCGAAGACATTTCCTTCGATATCTCCCAAATACAACGCTCCCTTTTGGGAGTAATCTTGTTACAATGTATGGACATTTCCAATATGTATAGACAGTTGTCTCAGAGACATTTCCTTTGAACTTTCTGGGCCGCACTTTCTTGTTAGGCACAGGCCATTCTTTGTTGGTACAACTGCCCGTGGCAAACTGCGACCATACATTTTTAATCAATCATAGTCAATTGTTCCAAACTAGTTCTTGACCCAATCTTTATCCTCAATCTCGGCTTCAACAATGATCCAAAGAGAGGGAATTTCAACTTTTTCCGATTTCATTTGGATCTTGGCTTAGGCCTAGTGTTCCAATTCTTTGCTTATTTTCTCACAAGCCTTATCTTCAACACATTCTGCTTCTTGATTCATTATTTTGAGGTCTGACGGTGTTTTAGGATCTGGGCATGAAATCCGCAAGTATGCCATGTTATTAAAATCTGCACTAACAGAACTGAAAAGAGAATGAGAAATGTGACAAGATTAAGAAAAGAGACATTCCTAGATAATGAAATATTAATTTTATTTAATTGATTTTTTTTTTTGAATTTGATTTTTTTTTGAATTTTAAAGATAGAAAGGTTTCGGAAAGTAAGACAATAATGTAAAACATCCGGATTACACCCTGAAATAATCTGGACGCAGAAAGGATAGCAAGACTGGCTACCGAGTCTCCCGTCTGATGGGGAACTTTTGGGTTTGGCGACTGTTTTTTGGCTTTTCTTCTGTCTCGGCAATGACTGCAATGTCCTTCAGTGTCGGATCAAATTCTTCATCTTCACGGATCATTCCGACTACTGGCCCATTGGTGTGAACAGACAAAGGATTGTTCATCATATTAGGGGCCTCTTCATTCCTAAGCATTATTGCCTTGACCTCGATGGGGTCTTCCACTGCTCTCTTAAGAGTCCAACAGTCTTCCGTATCATGTCAGACGCTGGTTCAGGGCTATTGGCTGCAGTAGACCTAGCCTGACTAGATTTAGAACTAGCTCGAGTATGATTCACCAATATGGGTGAACTGATTCTATCTCGGGGGGCTTTTTTTTTTTTTTGAAATATTTTTCTTTTTGATTTTTTTTGATTTTTTGTTGTTTTTCGCTCTTTGTTTTTCTCTGTTATTTTTTGTCACTCTTTTCTTTTTCACTCAATTTTTTTTTGTTCTTTTTTTTCCGGCTTATTTGTTTTTCACTCAATTTATTTATGGCTATGATCGAATCCGATGAGGATTGCCTACGTATCGTGATGCCGCATGAATCAGATCATTACGTAATTCAAGAATACTGAAAACAAAGTACATAAGCTAGCTCTTTTTTTTCTTTGGGAATGTTTGAAAAGAAGACTTCTTAAAGGAGAAATAAAATATTTTTTTAGATTTTGATTGATTATTTTTTTGGATTTTTGGGAGATAGACTTCTAAAGAAGGAAAAAAAAACATATTTTTGGATTTTGATTTCTTTTTCCAAATGAAATACTTCTAAAAAGAAAGAAAATATTTTTGTTTTTTTTTATAAAAAAAAATAATATTTGGGATTTTCTAAGGAGAGACTTCTAAAGAAGAAATTAAAGGAAAAATATTTTTTTGGGATTTTTGAAAATTGGGGGCCGGAACCAATGAGGTTTGCCTACATATCTCACATCCGGTGAGAATCAAACCCGCGTAGTTCGGTCAAAACCGACTATGTTTTCTTTTTTTCTTTTTTGATTTTCATGAAAATTAATCTTTAAAACCCATATGCACTAAACCACATCATTTTTTCTCTGTTCGTTCAACTGATTTAAGCTATAGTCGGTCGACATGCAAGCCTCCCAAATAATGCAACAAGTAGCACATAACATGACATAATGGTCTCAACAAGGTACCTATCCTAAAATAGAACTCGGCCCTTGTGTCGAGCGCTGCTAAGTCAAATACATATGATGCAAATAAAGCGTAGCATACTAGGGATATGCATTGCTTGTGGCTTGTTCTTCTAAGTTTCCAAATCCTAAAGGAGATGGTATCTAGACCTGGCTTGCCCGGGCAGACAACCCGAGCCGAGGAGCGTCAAGCGTCACCAGTAGTAGAACAGCACTCGCTAGCTAACAGCTCTCCCGCCTAAGCATGTGCGACTAAATCCTTCACCAGAAGCTGGTAGGCTAATTGGCTTTATCTCAAGACAGAAATTTTGTGATGCTGGTAGGCAAACACAACATAACTAACTATAAGAAGACTCAGAGGGGTGCGAGAGATAATACAATTTATATGTACAGTTCAACAATATCAAAACAGTAAAAAGTGGACAAGTAACACATTAAGCCCAAATAAATCACAACATATACAAAAACTAATAAAGCCAAATAAAGTCAACGTACAAGCTCGAATTCTCGAGAGTTCCCCAGCAGAGTCGCCAGACCTGTCACATCCCTTTTTACCCCACAAAATATAATGTGATGTTATGGATTGTGGGTTAAAGAGTTTTTCCAATTGAAGTGACAAATTTGAATAAGGATTATTTTATTTACAGAGTCGCCACTTGAAATTTTATTTTTTGGTGTTCCAAGTCACCTTTTATTTGAATCCCTAGTCAAAGGAAGGTTTGACTCTTTTATTATTGGTCTGCGAAAATAAAATCCGGATAAAGAATTCTGTTGACCGAGGAGAAGGTGTAAGGCATTCCTCGAGTCCTGTGGTTCTAGCACGGTTGCTTTATTGACTATATTTGGCGTATATTATTTTGGATAAATTATGTTTTATTGATTTTCATATTTTACCTATGTCCGCTTTTATTTATTAAAATATGGAATTATTTTGGATAAACTGTGTTTATTTTTTTTATATTTTTATTTGAAGTTATGGTCAAGTCGCATGAAACGCGCACTCGAATTGAGGATTATGTATCATGACTATGCCACGGGAATTGTACCCATAGTCATGATGTTTTATTATTAACGTGCCTAGAAGCAAACTACGAGTGTTTATAAGAATTATTTTCTAAACTAGCGATTATTATAAGGACAATAGTTTATGGATGTGGAGTTATCGAAATAATTTTTTACATCTATTACTAAGTCGTTTGATCTAACAAAATTGACATTCTCTTCATTTTATTTTCACATGACTCAAGTCTTATACCATACAGTTCTTACATATATCTATGCCCCATTTAAACTCTAAATAACCAAGTTCTTACCACCCCATGGTCCAAATATCTTAGTTAATAGTCTATTTTGTAATCCAGCCCATTAGACCCAGGTCCAAACTACCAATAAAGCTCTTAAGCAAAAAGGAAACAACTGAAGCAAGTTCAATGCTAACACAATAGGCAAAAAAATGAAGAATAACAAAGTATCCAACAGTCAATGCACTCAAGCAAAATCAAGATGCATTCATAGTTTGTCTAAAAACAAAAAAAAATGAACGAAACATAAATTTTTATATCTCCAACACAAAACAATCATAGAAAGTAGACCTCCAATATTTATTCGCTAAATGAGATCTACAGCAGTTGAAAATGAGCACAACAATAATGCTTTCATTGTATCTTAATAGCAAACCACGAGCGACGGAAGCCGAAGGAACCTCAGTTGCGACATGTACATCTTCGTGTCGTTTTTTAGGAACCTGTGGTGTCGTTTTGGAAACAGTAATGAGGGTCATTTTTGGCTGGGTTTGGGACTGGTTTCAAGACAGTTTTGCAGCTGTTTGTTAGAGGAAAAGGAGTTGGTTGGAGATAGTATAATTACGACGGAGACAAGGCTATTTCTGGGGTGTTTCGAGACTGTTTTCGGAGCTGTTTGGTGGAGGTTTTAAGCTCATTTTTGGGGTTGTTTTTGATGCTTTTTGAACTGTTTTAGGGGGTGATTTCAGAATGATTTTGGGACTGTTTAGTGGCTGAGTTTTGATGTATTTTTCAGCTAAGTTTTGGGGACATTTCAGCTGTGTTTTTTAGCTTCGTTTCCCCGGGTAAAAGGGTACGTTTTCTGTACTAAAAAGAGGGACTGGTTTGGGGTGGTTGAGGGCCGCGTTTTCGGATGAAAAAAAAAATGGAGGAAAAATCCACTGCTTTTTCTCAAAGAAGGAGGAGAAAAACTCACTTTTCCCCGATCCCCTCTATTTTCTCTCCCCTCTTTTTTGACTTTTCTCCTCCCCTTTTTGATTTTTCTCCTCCCCTTTTTGACTTTTCTCCTCCCTTTTTTATTTTTCTCCTCCGCTTTTTGACTTTTTATTATATGTGTTTATATTAGTCAGAGAGAGTGGGAGTGTGAATTGTTAAGGAGTAAGAGTGGAGGAAGTGGGAAGTTAGGAATTGGTGAGATGAGTGAAAAATAATTCACGCATAGTTAAAAATTAGGTGTTCACACGGGTAATTGGTTAATTACCGGATAACAAAATTTTACCTAATTAATTAATTAGTTATGGGATAAGATTAAAATTACCCCACCCCTACGTGGCAGCAAGCCACTTTATAAAGAGATAACTCTTAGTCATTCTCGATAGGTGGCAAAATGATGTGTTATCAAAACACTTCAACAACGTGAAGTGTTACCAAAACACTTCAATTCCAAAGATCTTTTAAAACAAAACCAAAACTACAATCAGATCCTAAACCTCATTCCTAATAATTTCTATACTAAGACCTTACAACCAGAAGTAAACGTTAGCAATTCTCCTTGCAACAAATTCCAGCGAGAATTTTTAGAGTCTTAGCAACAGAGAAATTTTGCGGTTCTAAAGAAGTACGGTGCAACCTTTTTCAAGAATATCATACAGATTTTTTCCTACTCCAGGTATGTTAAGGCGGTCCCTTCTTTCCTTTTGGCATGATCTATACAAAACGAGCAAATGCACAATTTCCATAAATGACTCTATTCATAGAAATATTAGGGGTGTCTATATTCTTGATTCCTCACGTGAATTATTATTATATCTTCTATTCACGGGTCTCAGAAAAATACGTATTTGATAAAATTTATCTGACATGCATATTATTTTTATGTCATTCCAAGAAAATCTTATTAACGTATTTCTTAAGGCATATTATTTTTATGACATTCCGAGAAAATATTATTAACGTATTTCTTATGCATTTCATGCATTTATACATATACATTGACCCATGACCAGATGGCGTTATATAAATATATATATATGTATATATATGTATATGGGATATGGAAAAAGGTTACGGCGTTATATACGCACCACCATCTGATCAACTGGTATACATTGATGATTTGCCCACAGTGGTTGAAATGATATAATGGGATGCCTCAGAGGCTTGATGATGCTATGAACGCATATACCTATGCATGGTATGATTTTTATACGCATATGCATGAAATTATACAAAATAAAATGACTCATAGAGCTATGCACACGTACATGTCGAGTCTTTTACTCCATGTTTCTCTCATGTCTATTATTTACTGATTTTCATTTCTTACATACTCGGTACATTATTTGTATTGACGCCCCTTTTGCCTGGGGACACTGCATTTCATGCCTGCAGGCCTCGATAGACAGGTCGAGAGTCCTCCAAGTAGGTGATCAGCTCAACAGAAGATATTGGTACACTCCATTTGCTCTGGAGTTGCTTGTTTGGTCAGTATGATTTAGATGTGTATGGTTTGGTATGGTGGGGCTCTGTCCTGACCTTTATGATAATTATGTACTCTTAGAGGCTTGTAGACATATGTCGTATACGTGAAAGATTGTACGGCCTTGTCAGCCTATGTTTTGAGTTTGCCGATTAGGCCCGTATGTCACGTGTATATGATGATAGTAATAAGAAAAACATGTTACGGTGGTACTCGGTTGAGTAAGGTATCGGGTGCCCATCGCGGCCCATCGGTTTGGGTCGTGACAGATAACATCTAAATTGACTATACTAAGCAATGAAAGATCAACTCTGGTCTCTAGTCCCTTAATAATTTCCACACACCACCGATACACACGATCCAGAATTACAGTATCGCCCACCGGCGTAGATACATGAACATGTGAAACTAAGGACTCACAGGGCATATCCAAATAATGAATAATATATGATGAAATATACGAATATGTGGAACCAGGGTCAAATAATATAGATGCCTCCATGTGATACACTGAGACAATACCTGTTATCACTGCATCTGATGCAACAATATCAGGTCTGGCAGGAAAAACATAGAATCGACCCTGACCGTCACCGGATCGGCCTCCCTCTCTTGGGAGACCTTTAGCTCACGGAGCCCCCACCCCGAGCTGGCTGGGCGGGTGGTGGAGCAACTGGTGCAGAAGTAGTAGCCTGACTCCTCTGCTGAACTGGACCTCGCATATGGCAGGGACAATATTTCCTCACATGACCCAACTCTCCACATTCATAGCACTCTATCTCGAAGAATGGTGGCGAGTTCTGAGGCGGACCTTGGGAACCAGAATTACTACCAGAAGGACCTAGTACATATGATCCCTAAACTGATGGTGCACGGGGCCTATTCGGGGATGGAAGTGCACTGAGAGATGACTGAATCTGATGAGAACTGTATGAACCATGGCTGGATGATGCACCACAGTGAACTGGACGATCCCTGTTGTGGTAGAACTGCCCTCCAGAAGGTACCCCACCAAAACTGCCCGAACCTCGAGGCCTCTTAGCCTCCCTATCACCATGCTCCTGGCTACGAACCACCTCTATCTGTCGAGCAATGTCAACCACCTCGTCAAAAGTGGCACCAGATACCCTCTCCCTAGTCATAAGCAACTGCAACTAATACGTGAGTCCATCAATGATACTCCTAATCCTCTCCCTATCAGTGGGAACCAACCAAACTGCGTGACGATCCAACTTAGAAAATCTCATATCGTACTACATCACAGACATGCCATCGTGACGTAACTGCTCAAACTGTCTACGCAGCTTCTCTCTATGAGACTGCAACACAAGCTTCTCCAAAAAGAGAACGGAGAACTCCTGCCATGTAAGTGGTACTGCACCAACCGGTCTGAGCCTCTCATAAGCCTCCCACCATTTGAAGGCAGCTCCAGAAAACTGAAAAGTAGTGAACGAAACCCCACTGGTCTCCAGAATACATGTTGTCCGAAGCATCCGTTGGCACTTATCCAGAAAACCCTAAGCATTCTCTGACTCAGCACCGCTATATGATGGAGGTCTAAGCCTACCAATTCTCTCAAGTCTCCTCTGTTCATCATCTGCCATAACAGGAACTATCAGGGCCTGAACAGCTATAACCGGCTGGGCTGGTAGTGCCCTCGGTATCTGAACTCCCTGTACTACCTAATCTGGAGTACGGGCAATAGGGGTATGAGTACCTCCCCTGTCCTGAGAAGTGGGTGGTGCGTCCTGAGTCAAAACCACTTGAGCAAGGCCAGTGCAAAGTGTTAATATTTGGGCCAAAGTCTCCTGAAGGCCTGGAATCTCAATGGGCACAGCTGGTGCCTGAGTTGGTCCTGTCAGCTAAGCTATATCTGGAATCTGCTCCTGAGCTAGAGCAACTGGTGGTGCTACAGGTGCTGCTCCAACTATTATACGAGCGACACCTCGACCTCTACCACGGCCCCTACCTCTTGCGGCCCTAACTGGTGGCACTGGTGGCTGACCGTCCGATCCGGTAGTACGTGTTCTCACCATCTGTGAGAGAATAGAATAGCAAAATTTTAGTTTTATGGAATCAACAAGTTCGTACGATTGAATACAAGAAAAATGAAATTTTTCCTAAGGGTTCGACAACCTCTCGAAGATAAGTACAGACGTCTGTGTACCGACCCGCAAGACTCTACTCAACTTGATCATGACTCGTGAGACCTATGCAACCTAGGCTCTGATATCAACTTGTCATGACCCAAAATCTCACTAGTCGTGATGGCGCCTATCTCAATACTAGGCAAGTCCGCAGTCTTAATAAACCACCATATCTATTAAATTTGAAAATCGAATAATTAAGTTCAACGGAAGAAATCTCACAAATACAAATATAACACTCCCAAAACCCGGTGTCACGGAGTACATGAGCATCTAATATGAATACAATGTCTGACTGATAAAAAAAACCATTGTCCGAAAGTATAGAACAATACAATATCTGAAGGAAAGAGAGACAAGGTCAACGGACGCCACACAACTACCTTGATAGTCTCCAACTGGTATCACACTGAGGTCTAACAGCCGCCGTGTCCAGAAGATCCTGGATCTGCGCATAAGTTGCAGAGTGTAGTATGAGTACAACCAACTCAATAAGTAACATGACTAGCCTCTGGGCTGAAAGTAGTGACGAGCCCCGCAGGTATAGTCTAGTATAAATAATGGTACAAAAATATAGCCATGCTTTCAAGTTCAACAGTAAACTCAGTACAAGTGAAATAGATCAATACTGCATAATATGAGGAATATGATATCTCAGTAGAAATACATCATGTAAATACTGGTCACAAGTTATTCGGTCACTCGGTATAGTTTATGGCCAATCCAGCCTAGGGGTGTTCCAACCCGTATATAAATACACATCAACTGACAGTCAGTCACTCAATACAATATAAGGCCAATCCAGCACTGGGCAATTTATCCCCAAATGTAAATGATACGGACAAGATCCATGTCCAGGTAAATTCATTACAATATAAATAAGTAAGGCAAGTCCATGTCCTGGGAAATCCATTCCGAATATGTATAATCATCTACGCTCACTGGGGGTGTGTACAGACTCCGGAGAGGCTCCTTTAGCCCAAATGTGATATAAAGCCTTTATGGCCTACTGCAGGCGGGCAGTCCCAATTCGTATAATAATAAAGCCTATAAGGCTTGCTGCAGGCGGGCAACCCCTATCCATAAAATAGTAAAGTCATTAAGGCCTGTTGCAGGCAGGCAGCCCCGATCCAGAACAATAATAATGTAGCCATTCTTGCCTGCTGCAGGCGGGCAACCCTGATCTATTTTATAATAACATATATAAAGCCAATATGGCCTACTGCGGCGGGCAGCTCGATCCCATAAATATCCTCACAATGGACGAATATGACTGAGTGTGAAATGTACATTTTTAAAACAATTCATTCAACAACAACACGACCTCATGGGTCCCAAAATATCGGCACATAGCCTAAACATGATCTTTAATAAGAGCCTCATCTCAATTTTTCTAATACGTGCGGAAATGTTCAGATAATAACATGATTCTTTAATTTTTCAACTCCATAGAATTTATTCAAGTCACAATTTCAATGGTGCACGTCCACACACTCATCAACTATCGTGTGCGTCACTTCCAAACAATTTATATAACACCAATTCGGGGATTCATACCCTCAGAACCAAGTTTAGAAGTGTTACTTACCTCAATTCGAGTAAAACTTTACTCCAAAATATCTTTGCCTCTCAAATCGGTCTCCAGACGTCCTGAATCTAGCCACAAGCAGTACAATACAATCAATATAGGATAAATGAATCAATTCCACAAGAAAATATGAAATTATAGCCAAAAATCCGAAATCGGCTCAAACCCGGCCCCCGGGCTTACGTCTCGAAATCCAACAAAAGTCACAAAACCAGGAAGCCCATTTACTCACGAGTCTAACCATACCAAATTTACTCAAATCCGATAACAAAATCCCATTCAAAACCTCAAAATTCTAGCCCAAGAACTCTTCCTCATTTTTCCCAAATTTCCATCTCAAAACACTAATTAAATGCTGAAAACATTGATATATTCGTGTATATTGACTAAATTCGAGTTAGAATCACTTACCCCCGATGTTTTCCCTTAAAAATCTCTCAAATACCGCCTCTCCCTAAGCTCTAATTTATCAAAAATGGGATGAAATCCCCGTTTTGTAACTTAAAGTTTCTGCCCATGCCTAGCCTCGATTTTCTTGGCATCGATTTTCATGACCTCGATATTTCATGACCTCGATCGATTTTCATGGCCTCGATTTTCTTGACCTCGATTTTCATGACCTCAATTTTTCATGACCTCGATTTTTCCAGCAGCAAAAATTTCCAGCAGCTGTTTAAGTCCAAATTTTTATTCGTTAACCATCCGAAACTCACCCGAAACCTTCTGGACACAAGTCATATATGAATTTCAATCATAAAACACGCTACAGACCTGGAAAACGCTTAAAAGAGGTCGTCTTGACCCGATATTGACCACAGTCAAACTTCCAAATTTCTTAACTTTACTAGTCTCTCAACCAATGATCCAAAAATAAATACACCCAAGCCCCTTGGGACCCGTCAAATCATACCAACAAGTCCTAAAATATCATACGAACTTAGTGGAAATTTCAAATTACGCCAAACAATGCTAGAACCACGAATCATACATCAATTCAAGCCTAATGAACTTTAAAATTTTAAGTTTCCATAAACGACGTCGGAACCTATCAAATACAGTCCGATTAATCTCAAATTTTGCACACAAGTCATAAATGACATAATAGACATATTAAAATATTCAGAATCGGATTTCGACCCCGATATCAAAAAGTCAACTCCCTGGTTATACTTTTCAAAAATTCAACTTTCGCCATTTCAAGTCAAATTCCACTATGGACTTTCAAAAAAAAATTGGACACGGTTCTAAGTCCAAAATCACCATACGGAGCTATTGGAATTATCAAAATTTGAATCCGAGGTCGTTTACACATAAGTCAATACATGGTCAACTTTTTTCACTTAAGTTTTCAATTATGAGACTAAGTGTCTCATTTCACTCTGAAATCCTTACGGACCCGAACCAACTAACTCGGTAAGTTATAAAACAAATGTAAAGAATTACTTGAGAAGTAAATGGGGGAAGGGGTTTATAATACTCAAAACGACCAGTCGGGTCTTTACAAAAAGTAACCAATCTTAGTGACCAAGTAACTAGACTAGTTTATGATTCACTAACTTGCTCCTAAGTAATTTCATAATATATGGACATTCACTCTTAATATTATTTATAACACTCCTCTTAATAGATAATGTGACTAAGAAAAAAGAGTACACATGTTTAATAATACGCCTTTTGGTTGCCTCGTTAAAAATCTTGCAAGAAAAAACTAGTGGGATAAAACTTTGTAAAGAAAAAAGAGTACAACGTGTATTAACTCCCCCTGATGAGAGCATCAATTTACTTTGTTGAGCATTCGCATCTCAAAATTGGGCTATGCATGCTACTTTAAACCGTATTTTTCTCGAATAAGATGTATTATAGACCTCAACCACACACATTCTCGACTTGCTTCATGAATAACAATTATCTAAGTAAGATTAGATCAAGTAGCCACGATTGATTTCTTAGTCAATCGCCAAGATATGGCAGTGCCTCCACATGTAAACACATAGGTTGTTTGAGATCGTGGCATGTGTGGGTCAAATAAATACCCAGTATCAACACAACAGACTTTGAATTATGTGCGTCAGGCATTTTAAATCCTTCGAGAATTTTCATGTATATCTTATTATCAAGTGAGCCATAAAAGTAGGTTGTAATCACATCCATTAAATGCATGCCAAGCTTTTCATTGATAACAAAACTAATAAGATAACAAAATATTATTGCATCCATAATAGGTGAATATGTCTCTTCATAATCGACACTAGGTCTTTGTAAAAATTCTTGTGCAACAAGGCGTGCCTTATATCTTTGTACCTCATTTTTCTCATTCCTCTTACGTACAAAGACCCATTTATAGCCAACAGGCGTAACACAATTAAGTGTTTGGACTACAGGCCCAAAAACTTCATATTGGTGTAAAAATATTTTGCTATCATATTATCATGCTTATAGTTATAGCAAAATTCATATGTGCACAAATTGTACTTACGATGTAGTAATTCAGGACCAAGAAATTCTCCAAGAATTGTATATGCTATAAGCATTTTCAATCGTTCATGGATTGTCATACAAGTATAGTCAAATAAGCAATATAAATAGACTTTAAATTTATATCAAGTTTTCATGTCATGCTAGACATATAAGATACATGAAAATGATTGCACACAACATTAACTTTATACTTTCGAGTGTTCGAACTACATATCCAAAACTACACGTTTTTCCTATAAAACCAACTCTATTCGAATTGTGTCTCTTCCGTTTGGTCAATATTTTTTTGTCCGTATTCAACAGACTTAAGAACCTCGTCTATACTTAGCGCTAAAATACATGCCGTCGACAAATATTTTATATCGGTTCCAATATTGTTTCATAAAGACATAACATACAGATCTCTTCATTCATTTTAGGTATCTGAACCTCTCCTTGAGTTTTTTTGAAATGTTATGTCATGTACTCTTCTAGAGAACTTGACTCTTTATTATGATAGTTTAGATCATTTGCTCCTCTTCTTTATCAAGAATTTTATTTGGTACCGATTTGTCTATATGCTTTAGGCGTACCATGAATTTTATCCTTCTAGGACTTATTCTAATAAGAGTTTTTATAGTGAGGATATAGTAACTTTCTTGGGTCAGCAAATGCGTCTGGCATGCGTTGCAGTATATGGAAGATGAATTATCTTTTCATGAACTTCAATTTTATATTATCTTATTTGAGGATCTAGATTTATAAATGATAATTAATTACACGTAATATTTTTCTCAACTGTTTATCTATCTCCCCCTCATGTTAGAAAAACTAACTTGCTTCCTCAACTTTGAAAATCCACCTTTGTGTGTTATGGTGTTAATCGAAATATACACCGCACATCAATATTAATAGGATGAAATTATTTGGTTTCTGACCCTGAACCACTTGTGAGGGGAGAATGTAATATACTTTCGTATATAACGTATATCAAACTGATATAAATAACTTTGCTTTAATAAGCAATAGTTTAGGTATTAAGTAAAATCACTCAATAAATCATTTTGCTAAACCAACTGTGAGGTAAATCAACTTATCACGATGAACCGTATTGAATAGAAAATCTAAAAATTATGCTCTAAATTAAATTATTGAGCAAGAAACCAGACATTCAAGTTGCGGATTGATAATAAACGCACATGTAACCATCTCATAGACGCATCTTTATAAGGTTTACATGGCAGATGAATGGGCCTTATTCACCTTTGATAAATTTCGTGATTCAATCTCAATTTTAGTTGTTATAATAATTGCGAGAATAAGCAACACAAGAGAATTCACGAAGAATCATGTTCAGCACTCATCCATGTGAATTCTCATTTATTTTGCGCATCATACTTAAATCAAGATTGCTCAATAGGCCATGCCTTATAAAACTGTCTGAATCAGTAAACTTCAAGTTTACATCAAGACATGTGCAATTGTTAATTAAACTCTAGTTTACTATGACATCAGTTTTTATATCATAAATATCCAGTTTACTTGTCATATAGTTTTACCATATTTTTTATTTGTGTAGTACAAATCAGGCAATAAAGCGAGTAGTTCTCATATACATATTGCCCGGCTACAGTTGTAGTAATAAAAATATATTAAATCTTCTCATTATTTATAGTCTAAATATACCCAACTGCTTTCGCGAATATTTTAGAAACTTAGTATGTTTCTTTGAGACTTACTACAACACAATGCTTTATTGATAATCAATTTTATTCCTCCAAAATAGTAGTAATTGGCTCTTCCAAAGCTCTCAATTAATTTTGTATTACCACATATTTATCAACATCCATATGGTGAATATCTCTTTTAAAGAGAAAGTTATATCATTACGGTCATGGTCAAAATTATATGCAAGACCCGTTTCTTGCATTACTATTGTTCTTTAATAATCACATCACCAAAATATTTTGGTGTAGAATAGCTACGTGACCAATAAACATTCATGCCATAATAATGGCATTATTTTTCTTATTTCATCTCAAACCTCCTTCTAGAGGTGAGTGTGGTATATTCACTACCACTAACACATTCATATTCATCCAAGAATGAATATGTCTTCATAATAATTATCATATTTTTTCCACATTCACTTCAGGAATGGAACATAATAATCTATATGTGCTTTATAAAATCTCATGTATCAATATCAAACATTACTTTCAAAAAGTGAAGGATTATTTTGAAAACCATTATTGTTCTCATTACCACAATGGTATAGTTTATGGCCAATCCAGTCTAGGGGTGTTCCAACCCGTATATAAATACACATCAACTGACAGTCAGTCACTCAATACGATATAAGGCCAATCCAGCACTGGGGCAATTTATTCCCAAATGTAAATGATACAGACAAGATCCATGTCCAGGTAAATTCATTATAATATAAATAAGTAAGGCAAGTCCATGCCCTGAAAAATTCATTCCGAATATGTATAATCATCTACGCTCACCGGGGGTGTGTACAGACTCCGGAGGGACTCCTTTAGCCCAAATGTGATATAAAGCCTTTATGGCCTACTGCAGGCGGGCAGTCCCAATCCGTATAATAATAAAGCCTATAAGGCTTGCTGCAGGCGGGCAACCCCTATCCATAAAATAGTAAAGCCAATAAGGCTTGCTGCAGGCGGGCAATCCCGATCCAGAACAATAATAATGTAGCCATTCTTGCCTGCTGCAGGCGGGCAACCCTGATCCATTTTATAATAACATATATAAAGCCAATATGGCCTGCTGCGGCGGGCAGCTCGATCCCATAAATATCCTCACAATGGACGAATATGACTGAGTGTGAAATGTACATTTTTAAAACAATTCATTCAACAGCAACACGACCTCATGGGTCCCAAAATATCGGCACATAACCTAAACATGATCTTTAATAAGAGCCTCATCTCAATTTTTCTAATACGTGCGGAAATGTTCAGATAATAACATGATTCTTTAATTTTTCAACTCCATAGAATTTATTCAAGTCACAATTTCAATGGTGCACATCCACACACTCGTCAACTATCGTGTGCGTCACTTCCAAACAATTTATATAACACCAATTCGGGGATTCATACCCTCAGAACCAAGTTTAGAAGTGTTACTTACCTCAATCCGAGTAAAACTTTACTCCAAAATATCTTTGCCTCTCAAATCGGTCTCCAGACGTCCCGAATCTAGCCACAAGCAGTACAATACAATCAATATAGGATAAATGAATCAATTCCACAAGAAAATATGAAGTTATAGCCAAAAATCCGAAATCGGCTCAAACCCGGCCCCCGGACTTACGTCTCGAAATTCAACAAAAGTCACAAAACCCGGAAGCCCATTTAATCACGAGTCTAACCATATCAAATTTACTCAAATCCGATAACAAAATCGCATTCAAAACCTCAAAATTCTAGCTCAAGAACTCTTCCTCATTTCCCCCAAATTTTCATCTCAAAACACTAATTAAATGCTGAAAACATTAATATATTCGTATATATTGACTAAATCCGAGTTAGAATCACTTACTCCCGATGTTTTTCCTTGAAAATCTCTCAAATTCCGCCTCTCCCCAAGCTCTAATTTATCAAAAATGGAAAAAATGGGACGAAACCCCCGTTTTGTAACTTAAAGTTTCTACCCATGCCTAGCCTCGATTTTCATGACCTCGATTTTCTTGGCATCGATTTTCATGACCTCGACATTTCATGACCTCGATCAATTTTCATGGCCTCAATTTTCTTGACCTCGATTTTCATGACCTCAATTTTTCATGACCTCGATTTTTCCAGCAGCAAAAATTTTCAACAGCTGTTTAAGTCTAAATTTTTATTCGTTAACCATCCGAAACTCACCCGAAACCTCCCGGACACAAGTAATATATGAATTTCAATCATAAAACACGCTACAGACATGGAAAATACTTAGAAGAGGTCGTCTTGACCCGATATTGACCACAGTCAAACTCCAAAATTTCTTAACTTTACTAGTCTCTCAACCAATGATCCAAAAACAAATACACCCAAGCCCCTCGGGACCCGTCAAATCATCCTAACAAGTCCTAAAACATCATACGAACTTAGTTTAAATTTCAAATTATGCCAAACAATGCTAGAACGACGAATCATATATCAATTCAAGCCTAATGAACTTTGAAATTTCAAGTTTTCACAAACGACGTCGGAACCTATCAAATCCAGTCCGATTAATCTCAAATTTTGCACACAAGTCATAAATGACATAACAGACATATTAAAATTTTTAAAATCAAATTTCGACCCCGATATCAAAAAGTCAACTCCCCGGTCAAACTTCCCAAAAATTCATCTTTCGTCATTTCAAGTCAAATTCCACTACGGACTTTCAAAAAAAAATTGGACATGGTCCTAAATCCAAAATCACCATACAGAGCTATTGAAATTATCAGAATTTGAATCCGAAGTCGTTTACACATATGTCAATACCTGGTCAACTTTTTCTACTTAAGTTTTCAATTATGAGACTAAGTGTCTCATTTCACTCCGAAATCCTTACGAACCCGAACCAACTAACCCGGTAAGTTATAAAACAACTGTAAAGAATTACTTGAGTAGTAAATAGGGGAAGGGATTTATAATACTCAAAACGACCAGCCGGGTCTTTACACAAAGTAACCAATCTTAGTGACCAAGTAACTAGACTAGTTTATGATTCACTAACTTGCTCCTAAGTAATTTCATAATACATGGACATTAACTCTTAATATTATTTATAACACTCCCCTTAATAGATAATGTGACTAAGAAAAAAGAGTACACATGTTTAATAATACGCCTTTTGGTTGCCTCGTTAAAAACCTTGCAAGAAAAAACTAGTGGGATAAAACCTTGTAAAGAAAAAAGAGTACAACGCGTATTAACTCCCTCTGATGAGAGCATCAATTCACTTTGTTGAGCATTCGCATCTCAAAATTGGGCTATGCATGCTACATTGTGTTCATACAAAATAGTGGGTATTTTGTCACACTTTAAACCGTATTTTTCTCGAATAAGATGTATTATAGACCTCAACCACACACATTCTCGACTTGTTTCATGAATAACAATTATCTCAGCAAGATTAGATCAAGTAGCCATGATTGATTTCTTAGTCAATCGCCAAGATATGACAGTGCCTCCACATATAAACACATAGGCTGTTTGAGATCGAGGCATGTGTGGGTCAAATAAATACCCAGCATCAACACAACCAACAAGATCGGGACTGCAATCACTGCCATAAAATAAGCCCATATCGGTCGTTCCTTTTAGATACCACAATATGTGTATGATTCTATTCCAATGTCTCTTTATAGCAACAAAGCTATATATTGCTAAGACATTAAGTGAAAAAGTTATGTGAAGCCTTGTAGTATTAGCAAGATACATTAATGCACCAATTGCACTAAGATATGGTACTTCAGAACCAAAAAGCTCTTCATTCTTTTATTGAGGTAGGAACGGATCCTTATTCACATCAAGTTATCGAACGACCATCAGAGTACTTAATGGATGTGCTCCACCCATGTAAAATTATTTCAATACCTTTTCTATATAGGCAAATTGATGAACAAAAATACTATTTGCCAAATGTTAATTTGCAATCTGTTTCCGAGATTTTTTTTTTTGGAGTTCTGTAGGAGTTCCAATAAGGTTTATCTCATCAACATATATGACAGGTACAACAAACTTCGATGTTATTTTCTTTATAAAAATACATGGACAAATGACATCAATTATATGACCTTTCTTTAATAAATATTCACTAAGGCGGTTATACCACATTCGTCCTGATTGCTTTAGACCATACAAAAATCTTTACAATTTGATTGAAAATATTTCTCGGGACTTTGAATTATGTGCGTCATGCATTTTAAATCCTTCGAGAATTTTCATGTATATCTTATTATCAAGTGAGCCATAAAAGTAGGTTGTAATCACATCCATTAAATGCATGCCAAGCTTTTCATTGACAACAAAACTAATGAGATAACAAAATATTATTGCATCCATAATAGGTGAATATGTCTCTTCATAATCGACACTAGGTCTTTGTAAAAAATTCTTGTGCAACAAGGCGTGCCTTATATCTTTGTACCTCATTTTTCTCATTCCTCTTACGTACAAAGACCCATTTATAGCCAACAGGCGTAACACAATTAGGTGTTTGGACTACAGGCCCAAAAATTTCGTATTGGTGTAAAAATATTTTGCTATCATATTATCATGCTTATAGTTATAGCAAAATTCATATGTGCACAAATTGTACTTACGATGTAGTAATTCAGGACCAAGAAATTCTCCAAGAATTGTATATGCTATAAGCATTTTCAATCGTTCATGGATTGTCATACAAGTATAGTCAAATAAGCAATATAAATAGACTTTAAATTTATATCAAATTTTCATGTCATGCTAGACATATAAGATACATGAAAATGATTGCACACAATATTGACTTTATACTTTCGAGTGTTCGAACTACATATCCAAAACTACACGTCTTTCCTATGAAACCAACTCTATTCGAATTGTGTCTCTTCCGTTTGGTCAATATTTTTTTGTCCGTATTCGACAGACTTAAGAACCTCGTCTATACTTAGCGCTAAAATATATGCCGTCGACAAATATTTTATATTGGTTCCAATATTTTTTCATAAAGACATAACATACAGATCTCTTCATTCATTTCAGGTATCTGAACCTCTCCTTGAGTTTTTTTGAAATGTTATGTCATGTACTCTTCTAGAGCACTTGACTCTTTATTATGATAGTTTAGATCATTTGCTCCTCTTCTTTATCAAGAATTTTATTTGGTACCGATTTGTCTATATGCTTTAGGCGTACCATAGATTTTATCCTTCTAGGACTTATTCTAATAAGAGTTTTTATAGTGAGGATATAGTAACTTTTTTGGGTCAGCAAATGCGTCTGGCATGCGTTGCAGTATATGGAAGATGAATTATCTTTTCATGAACTTCAAGTTCATATTATCTTATTTGAGGATCTAGATTTACAAATAATAATTAATTACACATAATTTTTTTCTCAACTGTTTATCTATCTCCCCATCATGTTAGAAAAACTAACTTGCTTCCTCAACTTTGAAAATCCACCTTTGTGTGTTATGGTGTTAATCGAAATATACACCGCACATCAATATTAATAGGATAAAATTATTTGGTTCCTGACCCTGAACCACTTGTGAGGGGAGAATGTAATATACTTTCGTATATAACGTATATCAAACTGATATAGATAACTTTGCTTTAATAAGCAATAGTTTAGGTATTAAGTGAAGTCACTCAATAAATCTTTTTGCTAAACCAACTGTGAGGTAAATCAACTTATCACGATGAACCGTATTGAATAGAAAATCTAAAAATTATGCTCTAAATTAAATTATTGAGCAAGAAACCAGGCATTCAAGTTGCGGATTGATAATAAACGCACATGTAACCATCTCATAGACGCATCTTTATAAGGTTTACATGGCAGATGAATGGGCCTTATTCACCTTTGATAAATTTCGTGATTCAATCTCAATTTTAGTTGGTATAATAATTGCGAGAATAAGCAACACAAGAGAATTCACGAAGAATCATGTTCAGCACTCATCCATGTGAATTCTCATTTATTTTGCGCATCATACTTAAATCAATATTGCTCAATAGGCCATGCCTTATAAAACTGTCTGAATCAGTAAACTTCAAGTTTACATCAAGACATGTGCAATTGTTAATTAAACTCTAGTTTACTATGACATCAGTTTTTATATCATAAATATCCAGTTTACTGTGTCATATAGTTTTACCATATTTTTTATTTGTGTAGTACAAATCAGGTAATAAAGCGGGTAGTTCTCATATACATATTGCCCGGCTACAGTTGTAGTAATAAAAATATATTAAATCTTCTTATTATTTATAGTCTAAATATAACCAACCGCTTTCGCGAATATTTTAGAAACTTAGTATGTTTCTTTGAGACAACACAATGCTTTATTGATAATCAATTTTATTCCTCCAAAATAGTAGTAATTGGCACTTCCAAAGCTCTCAATTAATTTTGTACTACCACATATTTATCAACATCCATATGGTGAATATCTCTTTTAAAGAGAAAGTTATATCATTACGGTCATGGTCAAAATTATATGCAAGATCCGTTTCTTGCATTACTATTGTTCTTTAATAATCACATTGCCAAAATATTTTGGTGTAGAATAGCTACGTGACCAATAAACATTCATGTCATAATAATGGCATTATTTTTCTTATTTCATCTCAAACCTTCTTCTAGAGGTGAGTGTGGTATATTCACTACCACTAACACATTCATATTCATCCAAGAATGAATATGTCTTCATAATAATTATCACATTTTTTCACATTCACTTCAGGAATGGAACATAATAATCTATATGTACTTTATAAAATCTCATGTCAAATCAATATCAAACATTACTTTCAAAAAGTGAAGGATTATTTTGAAAACCATTATTGTTCTCATTACCACAATGATGAAGATTATAATTTCGTCTATTACCACATCTATGTCCATTCATACCTCCACGGTAACATCATATCTTATTTTAGACTTTTGGTATGGGTTTCCACTATTGGTGATCATAATCATACATGAAACTGGTCATAACAAGACCTAAAAATTTTATCACTTCGCGTGGTTATAATTTCTTGCAAACTGTATTAGAGTAGGAGTATATCTTTTAATATACTATAAAATAAATTATACATACTGATAAAATATAATTAAAATTGCATTACCATTAAGATATTATGTAAAACGGTAAAGAGGAGAAAAGGCAAATCATACTTTAACCACCTCTGTTAATATCAACTTTATGTTGATTTTGTCACATGGCACCGTGGCATGACATATATCTTTTTCATCATGTTCTACTCAGGGACAACCAAGGTTAAGATTTGGGGTGAGACTTCAATATAAAATCACAACCTCAAGATTCTCGGTATGCATTCTTCAGAAATGTATTAAATTATATTCAAGAAAATAGACTGAAGTAGACAATCTCCATTGATTAGAGCAGTCTGTTATGAAATAATATGAAATAAAGTAAAACAAGAGAAATTTAAAGGGAGATAAAACTTTTCTTGATGATATTATACAAACGAGTAGAAACGTCTTCTATTAATAAGAGAGTTTGCTTGGTGACCAAGTAATTAACTAGTTTTGGTGGCCAAGTAACAATTGGTGACCAAATAACTAATCTTAGTGATCAAGTAACTAGACTAGTTTATGACTAACTAATTGCTCCCAAGTAAGTTTATAATACATGGACATTCACTTTTAATATTATTTATAGCAGTTTTAAATTTGTCATTGAACTCATAGATCGTTTTTGTTTATGAATTTTTAATACAAATATAAGAGGTCTAAACAAAAACTATTGGCAGTTTGTTCGAACCCGTATCTATTTCTCTAACTCCGCCCCTGCATCTTATTTTTCATAATAATTATACAAGTACTCAACTTAACCAAGTTCGTTGAGCTAAGTCTAAATGAGCGGAGTTTTGACCGAAATCAAACTGATTCAAACCTTTTTTTCGTGTTTGGAATGGTGCCGGTCAATTGGTGTATAGGCCATCTCGGTCCAGTTTAGAATTTACCTCTATTTTGAGACTTATTATTACGGATAATGGGATCCATATGCATAAAAATTGCTAACGAAATAAAACAAAAACTCGTCAAGCTGAGAGAAAAATTGTGCTCAGTGCTCTACTAATTGTCACATACCTGCCACATTAGCTCAGCCCCTTCCACACTGGGACAAGTTTTTACAAATAACCGTTATATATATATATATATATATATATATATATATATTCTACTTAGGGGATTCAAACAGAGGCGGATCCAGGAATCAAAGGTTGCGGATGCCACCATGTTATGCATACAGTATACATGTCAGTAGCTACAAAGACAGATTAGGAATAATGGGCCGGTTCGGTTAGTTTTTGGTTAATTTGAATAGGCCTTTCATTCACAAAGCAAATAAGTTCGATTTTAGTTCAAATTTGTAACGCTTAATTTAAACACATTCTAAATAAAAATGCAAAAGAAAAATAACATTTCATGAAAGAGCGCATCCAATATAAATATTTGCTTAAAGAATACCTTAACTACACTATATATTCATTGTTTGACTAGATTAATTTACTTGTATTGTTCTTTGTTTATTTTTCCATCTTAATTGTTGAGTTATATGACAATTATTTTCAAAGAAAAACCTTCAACATTTAACCTATGATATTCGACTCAAAACGACTATCAATCAAGTCATTTAATTTTTTTCAAAACCCAATAGAAGATATTGCTCAAATTATATTCCAATATATAAATTAATATCGTTTCATTAAAAATAAAGAAATTATATGTTAATTAAAAATAATTCAAATTACCTATAGAAAATAATTGTTCATAAAGTAAAGTATAATGATAGAAACAAAATGAGGACTGAAAGTTTAAAAAATGAAGAAGAGAGACTTAGTAAGTAATAAAAGGAAGAAAAGAATAGAAAAGAAAGGAAAAGAGGTGAGGTCCTAGGGCTCAATTGAAAATAAAGGAAATCTTAATAAATAGAAAAAAAGAAAAATAAAAGGAGCTGATCCAACAGGGAATCGAACTTGCATTCATGAGGCCAAGGAAAACCTTCAAAGGGAAGGCTGAACCAATGGCACCCGCTTCCACTTTGTGACTTCTGGGTGCCATTCTATTCATTTATATATTTTTTCACAGAAATATTATGTACATAGTAAGAATTTTAGCGAAGCGAGCGGGTGCCGTGGTACCCCTACCTCGTAAGGTAGATCCGCCCCTAGATTCAAAGGACTGTGCAAGTGTGAATTGAACCAGTAACCTCCCAAAGATTTTGAACCTCCTTAACCACTGAGTTATGCTTTAGGGTTGTATCAAGAGAATTCAAAATATAATACTCAAAGACATAAAACAAATTTTGCTTTATTTATATATTGTAATTTTCCGGCGATAAATTTTCCCCTAGCTAGAAAACCCTCAAAGTTCACGCTTGTAAAAGAAAGAGAAAAGAAAAACAGGAAAATTGTACACATGTTATTAGATTAGGCATAGCGCAATAGGCCCCGACATTGCTTCAGAGTAATGCCATGCATTTCCTTGTGTATGATTTGATTAATCGTTGGTGCATGTACTCTATATAGATCCCTTTATCTGCACTCACTTACGTCCAATATCAGCATTCATTGAAAAATTACGATACGTACATACATATATAGTTAATCTCCGTATCTGCATATTGAGACTGTCTTTTCACTAATAGCCATAGAAAGAGAAATGAGGAAGACCTTTATTGCACAAAGATGATGATGTACTCCAAATGAAGAAATGCATTGCATTCTTCCTTGTTTGAACACTAAGTCTAGCTGGTATTTGCTCTATTCATATGGCATGCACCTCCAAATTCTGATTATGATGATCTCCTCCTCGTCAAGAAATGAAATGCACGTGTTTAAATTTCCAGCTAGAATATTGTCTCATTTTCGATCCTAGACATGTTTATTGTTTTTGAAACTTTATACTACGTGCATTTATGATATGAATATGATGCAGCTCAAAAGTACGTGGAAGCACACTACTAGAAATTCGCTAAAAATCGACCAAAAAAATCGACCAAAGTTGGTCGGTTATGGCCAATTACCGACCAAAACGCGATCATTACGATGTGGACGGTGTTTTGATGGTCGGAATAGCTTACCGACCAACTTTGGTCGGTAGCTTAAAACGACCATCTGACAAGTTTAATTACTTACCGACCAACTTTGGTCGGAAATATATTTTATTAATTTAATTTTACCGACCAAAGTTGGTCGGTTTAACTAAATTATATTTTTTTATGAATTATTAAAATTAAAAAAAAACCGACCCACTCTGGTCGGTAATTGAAAATATATATTTTTTTAAAATAATTAAAATTAAACATTACCGACCAACTATGGTCGGTAATCTCAACAGTGCAGGCAAAATACCGACCAAAGTTGGTCGGTAATGTTGAATTCTGGGAATTCAATGTTCATTAACCGACCAACTTTGGTCGGTATTTTGGAATAATTTTTTTTTTTAATTAAAAACCGACCAACTTTAGTCGGTTTTTTTGGGTTTAATTTTGGCATAAAATGCCTGTTTTGGCAGTTACACCACCTGCCAGCATACCAATACACCTAATAACAACAACAACACAACAACACAACAACAACAACAACAACAACAACAACAACAACAACACAACAACAACAGCAACAACCAAAACATTCAATAAATACTTTAAAACTAATAAATTAAAGTTCAATTGAACATAAAAATCCAAAACCAAGTTAAAACTAATTACAACTAGTTCAAAACTGGTTCTATTTCTCTAGTTCAAAGTATATAAAAGTCAAGGGGTATTTTCTACAACATCATCATCATCGTCTGATGAACTTTCATTTACAAGACGATATAGGGAACGGTCTTGTAGAGGACGAGAAGCACGATCACGGGGAGGACGGGAGGAACGATCACGAGCAGGACGGGAGGAACGATCACATGGAGGTCGACTCTCTAGAGATGACTCACGAGATCGGGGCAACGGAAAAGCTCCACTAGATAGGAGAGTTCTGATCTGAGCTTGCATGCCAAGGAATTTAGCATCTCTAAGCCTTTCTCTTTCCTTGGCCGCTTCTAGCTCTGATGTGAACTTTGTCACTGTCTCCCGTATAGCGGAGAGGCTCTCCCTATTAAGTTGCTCGCCTTGCGAGGAAGTCCATATTCCTTGCATTCTACACTTATAGCGATGGAAGTTTTTAGTAGGAAGCCCGTATACCTTCCCCCATTTTGGACCGCCAACAGACTCCAACCATATTCTTTCAGCATCCTCGTCTGAAGGTTGGGTTGGCTCACCCGATTCACCAGCTGGATGACTACGGATGAATTCCTCCACGTTACTTTGGTAGCGACCCTATATTATTTTAAATTAAATCAGTATTTCAAATTTTTTATAAAAGTAAATTATAATACTTAAAAAAAATTAAAAGCTTACATATGCAGTCGAGGCCCGGTCCTCGACCCACCTATCTTGATCCCCCTCTTTCTTCTTCTTCACAATATGTGTCTCCTTGAATAGCTCATCATGACTCATTGGATGCCCATACTTCTTTTCCTGAAAATAAATTAATTTAGTTAATAAACAGAATAGATATACTTAGAAGAGTAAAATAATTTAAGCAATTACGTACCAATCTTCTTTTTATTGTCCCTAGGCTGATCGCACCTCCAGTGTGCAAGGAGCCTCCCTTCTCGGATGCACGAGCTTTCTTTCCTTTTTCGCTCCTCTCTAAGAACTCTACGGTAAGCCATTGCCTTTGCAAATCATTCCACAAATTCTCAAGTAACTAGCCAGGCCTCTTGTTCTTCTTTCTAGCATCCGAGAAAGCATCCGCCAATCTCTTGCGAGCTTTATGATAAAAATTTGTAGCCACTTCCGCGCTATAGCGGTCTTCCCATACACGCTTGCTCTATATTTCAAAAGTTAAATATTAGATGGAAAAATCATAAATATAAATTATTAAACTGTTTAAAAGAATATTTATACCTTAAATTGATTGAAAATTTGCTCTTTCAGTGAGAATGGGCAATCAGTCCAAGTCGCATAAGGGCCATTATAAAGCTTTCTGATGGCATTGGTGATTATCCTCGTAGTCTTATTACCCGGCCTGAACCTGCAATTTAACAATAAAAACACATTAATATCTTAGTAAAAATGTTACAAATCAATAGACGCAAAAATAATGAATAACACTTACCCATCACCCTCAGGGACTATGATGATCCTGCCATATCGATCATAATGCACTACCTCATTATCACCATCCGAAGCATGTGTATCAGAAGCATGTGAAGACAATGTAGGCGGGTCAGAGCTACTGCCTCGCAGGTGAAGGCCTGCAATAGATGGAGTAGATGATGAAGTTGGTTGCGATCCCTGTGACTGCGACATAGCTGGATGCGACCCAAGTGGATGTGATACCAATGGCTGTGACCCGAGTGGCTGTGACATGGATGGATGGGATCCATGTGGCTGTGATATGTAGGGATGTGATCCATGTGGATGTGATGCAGATGGCTGTGAGGCAGCTGGAATGTATGTCGGACGAATAGTCCTATGGCCCTGTGATGGAAGACTTGGTGTCTGAATGAAGGTGTACGGCTCGTGATGCTGTGGCAGCTCAGTATAGTCGTGTGGTGGAGGATAAGACATAGGCATCTCTGAAAATGGTGGACAAGAGGGAGTATTATTTTCTACCCTCCTCTTTCCCCTCCTACCCTTTTCTCAACCCCGAGAACTAGTAGGGTCATTGTTACCTTGACCCTTGCCTGCCATCTGCATAATATAATACACATTTAGATTGAAACATATAAGAAACTAGCTATAAAACGAGAGTGCTTTAAAAAATCAACTTTTTAATCCTCATCGACGTATTGTTCCTCGTCCGAGAATTCTTTGTCCTCACTTGTTTGAGCTTCATCAATTGATTCTTCGTCCTCATTTTCTATAATTGTTACTTCATTTATATCAACTTCTTCCAATATGCGTTCAGGATGTTCCAAATTATTGTCTAACTGATCGTCCACTATTTGGTGAACATTGGAGATATCGTTTTGATATGCAATATCTAATACATTCTCGACTTCCACCCTACCTACAGGTTTAGTTTTTATTACAACCCACCAATCGGACTTATTCCGCCGCAATGGATAAGGAGCATAATACACTTGCCTAACATTATGTGCAATTATGAAAGGATCATAGCGATCATACTCCCTCATATGATTAACCTCAATTATGTTGTATTGGTTGTGTACTCTTGTACCTCTTGTTGGATTTGGGTCAAACCACTTGCATCTAAAGAGTATCAATTTCTTATATGGCCAACCTATATATTCTAGTTGTAATATTTCTTTGACCACACCATAATAATCAATATCTCCAACTTGGTTGCCATCACCACCTTGAACCCACACCCCGCTGTTGTTGCTATTTTTATTTTTAGAGCAATCCTCTGTATGAAACTTATAACCATTCACTACGTACTTAGACATTGTTGTGACCTGAAGCCCAGGTCCCCAAGATATATCTTTCAAAAATTGATTTACACCATTATTTGGATTATTTACCTACATAGAGTTAAAAAAATTCATAAGTTAGCACAACTTATGAATCAATTTTTATACATTCACTACATATATATACACACTATATATATACATTGTTGTGACCTAAAGTCCAGGTCCCCAAGATATATATTTCAAAAATAGATTTACACCATTATTTGGATTATTTACCTACATAGAGTTAAAAAAATTCATAAGTTAGCACAACTTATGAATCAATTTTTATACATTCACTACATATATATACACACTATATATATATATATATATATATATATATATATATATATATATATATATATATATATATATACATATATATATATACACACACACACATATACACACACTTACAAACTATTTGAACCACGTATCAAATCTCGTATATACAGCATCATGGCCAAATTGACCCACGAAGTGACTGTGACATATCAAATATTTTTAGTAGTTGCATCAATATATAGTCACAGTAAATTTTACATTTTGATAACTAATAAATCAATACTTACTTGAGAAATAGTACAACTTCGGAACAATTTAGCAACACATGAAGTGTAGCTGACTTGTACTCCATATCACTCAAACTTCTCTTTCTAACATCCTTAGAACATCGGCCTGGTTGATTGAATATGGACATTGGTAGATATAATGAATCATTCACACATTCGACCGTGTGCCTATTGAGCCTATTCCTAGAACATGGCACGTTACTCTCAAAATAATAAGAACAAAAATATGCAGTTCCCTTTGCAAGATAGGCTTCGCATATTGATCCTTCAATCTTATTCCTCTGGTTAACAAATTATTTGCATTTGCCAATTGTCCTACATAATCTCATGTTAGCCAAGAACATTCAAATAAAATAGAATATTACATCAAACTTATAATATTACCTCTCAAAGGGATACATCCATCTGCATTGACCAGGCCCTTCAAGTCGTGCCTCGTGTACAAGGTGTATTAGAAGGTGTTCCATCACATCAAAGAAATCACATGGGAATATTTTTTCCATCTTACTAGAAATTACATGGATATTCTGGTCCATCCGAAGTAGGTTTTCTTCCCTTAATGTGGTAGAACACAAGTCTTTGAAAAACAAACTAATCTCTGTGATGGGTTTCCAGATTCTTTCAGGCAAACCACAAAATGCAATAGGCACTAAGGTCTCCATGAAAATATGGTAGTCATGACTTTTCAAATGGCTCAACTTTCCTACCTCCATATCTACTTTTTTTTCCAAGATTCGACGCATAACCCTCAGGCATCTTCAATTTCGTAACCCAATCATAAATTTGTCGTCTTTCCTCCAAAGTGAATGTGTAACTTGCTTTGGGCTTGAACACCTTACCATTGTTTGCTGTCTGCAAGTATAATTCAGGCCGCCTGCAATATTCTTGTAAGTCCATTCTAGCCTTCGGGTTATCTTTTGTCTTACCTTTAACATCCATCACTGTGTTGAACAAATTATCAAAATAATTCTTCTCAATATGCATGACATCAAGGTTGTGTCGGAGAAGATTATCCTTCCAATAAGGCAACTCCCAAAATATACTCTGTTTCGTCCAATTATGATTAACACCATATCCGGGGAATCTATAAGGTGGAGCCTCAGTAACTTTACTGAAGTTCTGGACCCTCTCCCAAATTTCCTCACCTGAAAGTATCGGAGGTAGAGAATCATATTCCACTTTATTCTTTTTGAATGCATTTTTCATCCTTCTAAACTCATGATCATCAGGCAAGAATTGACGGTGACAATCAAACCATGATTGCTTTCGGCCATGTTTCAAAGTGAACGCTTTACTATTTTCCATGAAGTAAGGACAAGCTAGCTTCCCAGCAGTCATCCACCCAGACAACATTCCATACGCAGGAAAATCATTAATAGTCCACATTAAATTAGCACGCAAATTGAAATTTTGCTTGGTTGATATGTCATATGTTTCAGCACCATCATACCACAATTGTTTTAGCTCATCAATCAAAGGTTGCAAATATACATCAATCAAACTTTTCGGATTACGTGGACCGGGGATAATACAATTTAAGAATATATATGGACTAGTCATACACAACTTAGGTAGTAGATTATAAGGTGTAAGAAAGACAGGCCAACATGAATATGGTGTCGCAGATATAGAAAAAGGCGTGAAGCCATCCGCACACAGACCTAACCGAATGTTCTTTGGTTCACTATTAAAATCTGGATATGTCCTATCAAAGTGCTTCCAAGCTTCTCCATCTGAAGAATGACACATAACACCAGGTGGTCTTCTATTTTCAAAGTGCAATCTCATATGAGGAGCAGAACTCATCGACGCATATAACCTCTTTAACCTAGGTATAAGAGGTAAATAATGCATCGCCTTGACAACGACCATATTCCCGCTGGAAAGCCTCTTGAAACGAGGCTTTTTGCAAAATTTACAACTGTCTAAAGTTGCATAATCTTTATAATATAACATGCAACCATCTTCACAACAATCAATTCTCATTGACGAAAGTCCTAACTTAGAAACCAATCTTTTTTCCTTATAGAAATCACCAGGTAAGTTGATATTAGGGTCAACTAGTTCACTCATAAGGTCAATGAAAGAGTCCATGGCTTCTTGAGAAATATTTCAATTAGATTTGATACTTAGTAATCTAACTGCAACAGACAGCTCAGAGTGCGGACTTCCTTCACGTAGTGGACGACTAGCTTCCTTAACTGTTCATAAAAATGTTTTGCGTCATCATTAGGAGTTTGTTCAACATTTTCTTTGGGCTCACCCCCGAAGTGCATCCCAAAAGCATCCGCAATCATATCCTGAATTCTAGAATCAAGATTTGTATTCTCCACCGATCTACTACTTTCACCAACAACCATGTTATGAAATATCCCATGGCTACCATCGATCTCTCCATGATTAGTCCACACAAAGTAATTCTCTATAAACCCCTTCCTATAAAGATGAAGCTTAATTTCCTCCGATTTTTTAAACTTCATACAATCACACCTGACACAAGGGCACCTAATTAGTCCTTCACTTTGGTATGGTGGAAGTGACATTGCATGTCTAATAAAGTCATCAACCCCTTCTATAAAATCCTTCCGCAATCCCTACCGATTAGGATAATTCCTATTGCACATCCAAGTACGATGTTCCATCTATACAAATAAAACAAGAACAAATTAATTTATTCTACAATTATAAATTAATTATATCTTTTTTAGTTAATTCAAGATAATAATTGGCTCCTAATTACACCAATTTATATCCTAAAAGTTCAATTCATATCCAAAAGATCCAATTCATATCTTAAAAGTTCAATTCATATCCTAAAAGTTCAATTCACAAGAACAAATCCTAAAAACTAAAATTTCAATTTATATCCTACGAGTCTAAACATAAACTAACTAAACTAAAGAAATTCAACCCATACCCTAAAAGTTCGATTCACAAGAACAAATTAATTTATTCTATAATTATAAATTAATTATATCTTTTTTAGTTAATTCAAGATAATTATTTTTTACTACTTACACCAATTTATATCCTAAAAGTTCAATTCATATCCAAAAGGTCCAATTCATATCTTAAAAGTTCAATTCATATCCTAAAAGTTCAATTCACAAGAACAAATCCTAAAAACTAAAATTTTAACTCATATCCTACGAGTTTAAACATAAACTAACT